>NW_024090424.1:0-17850 GCF_014356525.2 Nilaparvata lugens
GCAACCTCGTGTCAGAGTGTCCCCCCGACAACTTGTCTCCTTTGTGAGGGGACAGCTCACGTCATCCTCGGTTTTAAAAGGGGACAGGTTGACGGGGTTTCAAGTTGTCGGGGTGACACCTAGTCGCGTTCCAATCTTGATTAATGAAATAATGTTTTTTTTCTATGTTACCAATCGGAGGCTCAGAATTTAAGTTCAAGTCTTCCCTTGGCGGAAGAACTCGCTCATGAACTATCATTCTGATTTTGGAATCATCATTTTTGCACTGTGATGATTTGAAAGTAGCTTTTATATAGAAACAATTTTCGCCTAAAAAAAAAACAAAAAAACAAAAATTGCCGCCTTCTATCAGCTATCGTCCATTAACGGAAATTATAGAATTATTACTTTGTGTACTGTGAGGGCTGGTTTCCGAGCTCGGGATCTAGGTGAGTTCTAGACTTTAAACAGCTGGAGTCAGAAAATTGGCTTTCCAAAACGGGGCGTAGTCGCAGTCATTGTCACAGTCACGTTTGAATTAAATTTCGAAAAACTAGAAAATTAAACACAAAATAGAATTAAGTGAAAATAGTGTGAAGTTTAAGCTATTTTGAATTATTAATGAATGTTTCATTTCGACAAGGAAAAACGTTTCCAATCATAGAAATGAGAAAATAAAGATTTAGTTTGCTGCAACTATTTATTGCTACTACGCCCCGTTTTAGAAAGCCAATTTTCTGACTCCAGCTGTTTAAATTCTAGAGCTTAGCTGAAACCCGAGCTCGGGAACCGGCCCTGAAAGTCTCCTATAATATATTCTTAAAACTCCGCTGATATTCTATCAGCTGTTCTATTGAAATCTCTGGTTGGATCCATTTTTTACAATATTATTCTCCATTACTTTCATTGTGATATTTTCCTCTCTTTATACAATTCAATTCAATTCTTTTTATTTGCCATCAATACAATTTACAATAAATTATTCAAGAAATTCATAGAAATAAAAATAAAACATAGCTTACAATCAAAACAAAAAATATAAATTAAATATATTTAAATCGAAATCTATTCATTAAGGCAACAACCCAGCAAGGAAAATCCTGGCCGCTGGGCGTGTTATTATTGAGTCATCCTAATATCGGGGACCGAGCTTCGCTCTGGAGTACAAGAGCATATTTATTACGAAAGAATAAATCATAATAACATTCATAGTTCATACAGAAATGTTCTATCTAATCACATTAATTTGAGATTGATTCCCAGAGGAATGCAAAAATTTCCCTGACAAAGGCCCGGTTGTACAAAAGCCGGTTAAATTTTAATCCTGATCAATTTCACGTGAACCAGATCAGAGAAGAACATTTCAAAAAGTTGGATCTACTGGAATTAATCAGGATTGAAAATAACCCGGCTTTTTTGCAACCGGCACTAAGTACCTGATTGAATGATTACAAAGTTCAACAGCTGAGTCATAATTTTGACACAGTCACACACACATGAACTCGTTCACTCACTTCCATCATCAACAGACGACGAAATAATTATTATCAGCTGTCTTTCCAGAGATGAATGATAGTTAGCCTTTTAATGTCCTTCAGCGAGTTTTCCCAGGGATGAGACCTAGTGCAATCGAATTTATATATTATAAACCTACTATGTTTTGAATCTCGTGAAAATCGTTAGAGCCGTTTTCGAGATCCAGTGCAAAACAAACATATAAAAATCTAAAATCCAAACATATATACAGAAATTGCTCGTTTAATAGTATAGGATAGCATACACAATACATAGTTACATTGAAAGCCTTGAAATCCTATTCTTCTTGTCTGAAAAAGGACGAAGGAGTATGTGAAACTTGGTCTTTTAAAATGTTCAAAGAATGTGTGATCAAAATTTAAAAATGATTGATCAAACCATCATAAAATATATTGTAGATAATATAAACACCCACATACACACACATACAGACTGACAACGATTTTTACCTGGAGTCAAAAGTGAGAACTTGCTAATGCTCGTTCGAATAGTCTCAAAGAATCTAACCAATAGGCTAAGACTTGATTTACAATATGTAATAATGTGACTATAAAGTAGCAGACTAATCAATTATTGATAATATTGTGAATGAAAAAATATCTCCTAGAATGAATGCAAATGGAAATTGTAATAATCTTTTCATATTAATTTTATATTCATGATGACACAACAGTATGGAGATTTTTTTTGATGGAGTTGATTGAAACAATGCTTCTTGGAAACTCATTATCCAGTACATTCATTTTGTTATGAATATTAGAAAGCTCCTGATATTGGGAAAAAACTTCTCCTCTTGGAATCATTTCATTCCAAAATTAATTACAATATTCCATCATTCAGAATATACGCTATTCTATTCCAAAATGAGGTTCGATTTTTTGTTTGATTGGATTCAGTTTTGTCATTATTCATTTATTCATTATTGCTCTCGATTCTCTCACACATTCACGGTATAGAAAAAAAAATTCAAAAGGAAACATTCATTTAATATGTGAATCAAGTAAATCAAGTAATTCAAGTAAACATCTATGAAAAAATTTAATTCCAATTCTAGATTTACTGTATAATGTAATAAATTTTCCTTGCCACTGCCTTCTATATAAGATACTAACATGTAACCCGTGCTGCGCAAGGGCCTAATTAAAAACTTGAGCTACTGAATTCTTGAAGAATCTGAAATAGGCCTATAATCATCCTTGGTAAAAATTAAGAATTTATTCGCAAACTTTCAAGATGATGCGTCATCCATGTATTTCCTATCCCGTATGTGTATAATAAGTGTATAAGCCAATTCTTTTCATTATTATCCATTAGATAACTGAAGAAGACATAATACTTGAAAACCTGACAGTATAATATTATTTTTTTCTCAATACATCAATTTTAGTATCGATTAGATTCTACTTAATTTGAATCAGGTAGCCATTTGTTTCCCTAATACCGGTACCTAACAAAGAACCTACAATACTAAATTGAAGACTGTTTTGGGCTTAATGCCTGTTATGCATCCTCATAACTGTCAAAATGATTGTGCGACTGAGAAAATGAATAAATAAATATAAACTATAAATTCAATCTTTCGTTACAAATTTTCTATCCTTTTACACTCCAGAGCAAAGCTCGGTCCCCCGATATTAAGGTGCGTACAGATATACGCACCGCGAGCATGAGCAATTCACTTTTAATCAGCTGATTATATCTGTATTTCTACAGAAACTGTAAGATACAGATATAAAAAGCTTGGCATCAGCTGATTAAAAGTGAATTGCTCATGCTCGCGGCGCGTATATCTGTACGCACCTTAAGAGCTTGAACTACATAAATCGTATACAGTGTTTTTTGTGAGAAATAAATAAATATTCATTTCCGAATTTGTGTCTGATAGTACATTATAACTGAAGAATATAAATTACGTATTGCTAATTTTATTGTGATCTATTCACGTTTTTCTTACGAATTCCATTGATACAGCATAGCTGTCCATTTCATTAGTACTGGTTGCGAAATTTTACATTAAATAATTATTTGATGAAATCTAAGTTCAATCATAATGAAAGCAACTTCCATCAGAAAATAATTTATAATGATACGCTTTAAGGGAGAAAATCAAGTACAAAAAAAAATTGGATGGAACCGGGATTCAACCGAGGAACATTCGCTCCAAAGTCGAGTACTCTACCGCTAGACCACGACTGAGTTCTAAATCAAATGTCTTGTAACAATGTTATAACCTCCTTATAAACAAACACATTTTAAAACAACAATGAACAATGTATGCGACATGAAACTTCATGTCTCATGAATGGAATTTATACATTAATTCTGAAAAATCTAGAAGGAAAATTGAAATTTGGGCTTCGAGGTGCACGAGATAAAACAACAATGAACAATGTATGCAACATGAAACTTCATGTCTCATGAATGGAATTTATACATTAATTCTGAAAAATCTAGAAGGAAAATTGAAATTTGGGCTTCGAGGTGCACGAGATAAAACAACAATGAACAATATAAATGTGACATGATACTTCATGTCTCATGAATAGAATTTATATATTAATTCTGAAAAATCTAGAAGGAAAATTGAAATTTGGGCTTCGAGGTGCACGAGATAAAACAACAATGAACAATGTATGCGACATGAAACTTCATGTCTCATGAATGGAATTTATACATTATTCTGAAAAATCTAGAAGGAAAATGAAATTTGGGCTTCGAGGTGCACGAGATAAAACAACAATGAACAATATAAATGTGACATGATACTTCATGTCTCATGAATGGATTTATACATTAATTCTGAAAAATCTAGAAGAAAATTGAAATTTGGCTTCGAGGTGCACGAGATAAAACAACAATGAACAATGTATGCGACATGAAACTTCATGTCTCATGAATGGAATTTATACATTAATTCTGAAAAATCTAGAAGGAAAATTGAAATTTGGGCTTCGATGTACACGAGATAAAACAACAATGAACAATGTATGTGACATGTAACTTCATGTCACATGAATGGAATTTATACATTAATTCTGAAAAATCTAGAAGGAAAATTGAAATTTGGGCTTCGAGGTGCACGAGATAAAACAACAATGAACAATGTATGCGACATGAAACTTCATGTCTCATGAATGGAATTATACATTAATTCTGAAAAATCTAGAAGGAAAATTGAAATTTGGGCTTCGAGGTGCACGAGATAAAACAACAATGAACAATGTATGCGACATGAAACTTCATGTCTCATGAATAGAATTTATATATTAATTCTGAAAAATCTAGAAGGAAAATTGAAATTTGGGCTTCGAGGTGCACGAGATAAAACAACAATGAACAATGTATGCGACATGAAATTTGGGCTTCGATGTACACGAGATAAAACACAATGAACAATGTATGTGACATGAAACTTCATGTCTCATGAAGGAATTTATACATTATTCTGAAAAATCTAGAAGGAAAATTGAATTTGGGCTTCGAGTGCACGAGATAAAACAACAATGAACAATATAAATGTGACATGATACTTCATGTCTCATGAATAGAATTTATATATTAATTCTGAAAAATCTAGAAGGAAAATTGAAATTTGGGCTTCGATGTACACGAGATAAAACAACAATGAACAATGTATGTGACATGTAACTTCATGTCACATGAATGGAATTTATACATTAATTCTGAAAAATCTAGAAGGAAAATTGAAATTTGGGCTTCGAGGTGCACGAGATAAAACAACAATGAACAATGTATGTGACATGAAACTTCATGTCTCATGAATAGAATCTATACATTAATTCTGAAAAATCTAGAAGGAAAATTGAAATTTGGGCTTCGAGGTGCATGAGATAAAACAACAATGAACAATGTATGTGACATGAAACTTCATGTCTCATGAATAGAATCTATACATTAATTCTGAAAAATCTAGAAGGAAAAGGAATTTATACATTAATTCTGAAAAATCTAGAAGGAAAATTGAAATTTGGGCTTCGAGGTGCAAGAGATAAAACAACAATGAACAATGTATGTGACATGAAACTTCATGTCTCATGAATAGAATTTATACATTAATTCTGAAAAATCTAGAAGGAAAATTGAAATTTGGGCTTCGAGGTGCACGAGATTGATATTTTTAGAATCTATGTGCAAAATTTTGAGATCTAAATCATTCCCGTTTTTCCGGTATGCAATCCACGAGTTGACATGTTTTGATGCGAACAAACACAACCCTACTTTCTCTTATTTTATTGATAGCGCTGTTACCGGTACATCTGATGTAATATTAACTGTTCATTCTAGTTTGGAATGGACAAATATATTTTATTCAAGCTAGAAAATATATTTTTACATTGTTTAATAATAAATTTTCATCATTGAGATTGGATATTTCTAATCTAGTATATTCCTACATTGTTGAGAAACTTTTTTGTATCGCTGGAGGATAGAAAGGGATACCACTATCTGCTTTGTCGAATGATAGACAAGGATAGCAACACCAATACTGCCGTTATAACGTGGACCTCACTAGAGAGGAGAGGAAAAAGAGAGGTGACAAATGTGTTACTACTTTCACTGTGAACTGTCACCCGTGCTTGAATGGGAAGCTGTTTGTGCTGATAGTAGCTGGTGAGCCCATTAATTTAGAGTGGGTCTCTGACACTGATCTACGATTCCATTTGTCCAATACATTTCACCAATCCTGCCTTTCATTTTCCTTCTTTCAACTTCCTTCACCTCTATCATATTCTATTCGGAAAGTGGTCAACCACTGTATTCATTTCATTCATTCTAGTAGTTCTGTGAACAGTAGACCTCGCGCTCAGTAAGTTATGTTGACCTGTTGTTATGTTTTCTCAAAAATTAATAAATAATTTATCAATTTAAAATGTCTAGAATAATCCTAAACTGGTAGTTCTGTGAACAGTAGACCTCACGCAGTATTCTCATCCACAAGTACCTGACATAGTATATTAACAAATATTGTAGCAAACTTGGTATATCATTCTAAATCGAATTCATAGTATATCTTTTTGTAATATCGATGATGTGTTTTTTTAAAGTGTGAATAAATTGTTATTTCGATGAGTGATAGCAGCTTAACCTACATTTTGATTTGGACTGTAGTATGAATTCGAAAAGGGACAGTTTTGGGCATAAGCCTGTTGTGCCTCCTCATATAACTGTAAAACTAATTGTACGACTGAGAAAATGAATGAATAAATATGAACTATAAATTCAATCTTTTGTTACAAATTTTCTAAGCTTTTACACTCCAGAGCAAAGCTCGGTTCCCCGATATTAAGGTGCGTACAGATATACGCGCCGCGAACATGAGCAATTCACTTTTAATCAGCTGATTATATCTGTATTTTTACAGAAACGGTAAGATACAGATATAAAAAGCTTGGCATCAGCTGATTTAAAAGTGAATTACTCATGTTCGCGGCGCGTAAATCTGTACACACCTTAAGAGCTTGAACTACATAAATCGTATACAGTAAGTTATATGGTACGAACTGTATATAATAATAAATTTGAGGTTATTTCGGAGAGATTATCACAGCAGGATAGAATAAAGAAAGCTCGTAAAGGCCTAGGGCTGGTGCAATCCATTTACAATAAAAATGCTTGTCTCTTCACACTAAAATTAGACATTATAATACAGTAATAAAGCCATCAATGCTATATGCCAGTGAGACCCTAAATCTCAACAGGAAAGCTGATCTAGAAAATTTGAAGAAAGAAGAAAGGAAAATAATTCGAAAAATTCTAGGTCCGAGATTAACTGAGAATGGTTATAGATTACAGAAAAATAGCACAGTTGAGCAACATTCAAATATTGTAACATACATGAGAAGAAGACGTCTAAAATTCCATGGTCATATCATGAGGCTCCCTGACCATAGAATCACAAAAAAAAAATAGTAAAATATGTAGCTTCGCTTGCCTATAGAGGAGAATGGATTAGGAATGTTAAGAAAGATCTAGTTTTGGCAGGAATTACTGATGATGAAATTAAAAATAGAAATAATTTCAAAACAAAAGTGAACAAATGGGAAATTATTCCAGAGATGAAAGCACCAAGAGTTGGCACAAGATGGAGTGAAGAAAGAAAAGCTGCATTTTCACAGAGAATGAAAAGCTGGTGGGCGAACAAGAAAACCGCCAAGTCTAATAAAAATCGATGGTCATGATTTTACTCAGCGTCTTCCACTTCGGGAGCTCTACGACTAATAATAATAATAATAATAATAATATAATAATAATAATAATATAATAATAATAATAATAATAATAATAATAATAATAATAATAATAATAATAATAATAATAATAATAATAAATTCCTATTTTGTCCATAATATGAATTGTCTCTAGAGTCAAACTACATACATATCTATAGTGAAATTCACCAATAACTATCAGCACATCTTATGAATAACATCAAAGAGTCCCATTAAACCAATGCAGACAGGTTGAAATGAATTCCACTACAATAAGTTATAGTGTTCACATAGCGACAGTCGATTTAATTAAACGCCAATAACAAGTGTCCCGTGTCAATTTGGCGCGCTTTGGGGCTTTTTGGCGGTTGGCAACAATGGCCTGCTTATTCAGAGACACAAAGCAGGCTGGTCAACGCAACAAACCCGACAACAACAACAACAATAGCAACAACAACAGCAGAGTAGCCTGGAGCTGTACATTTGGAATCAGTGGCCAGGCGACCGTAATTCGAAATTTAATCGGGCGGAAAATGTTTACCAAATCGTTTGTGATGATGATGATGATGAGGCGGAGGAGGATGAGGAGGAGGATGAGGAGGAGGGTAGGAGGAGAAGTAAGAGGAGGATAACGAGGAATGGTAGGAGGTGAAGAGGAAGGAGGAAGAGGAGGAGGAGGTTGATGGAGAGGGTGAGTAGGACAGAGGAGATGATGATGATGATGATGATGATGATGATGATGATGATTATTGGAAGCATAAGAAGGAGAAGGGAGGGAAAGGAGTAGGATGAGGAGAAAGCGGCAGTAGAGTAGGAGGGGATGATGATAATGAGGAGGAGGAGAAGGAGGAGCAGGAGGAGGCGGAAAAGAGGAAGAAGGATAAGGAGAAGAAAGAGAAGAAGAGAAAGTTGAAGAAGGAGAAGCAAAAGAAGAAGAAAAAGAAGAAGGAAAAGGGAAAAGAAGGAGACGAAGGAGAAGAGGGTGATGAAGAAGGAGCAGGAGAAAAAGGAAAAGGTTCAAGAATTTGTGTGTGTGTGTGTGTGTGTGTGTGTGTGTGTGTGTGTGGTGTGTGTGTGTGTGTGTGTGTAGCTAGCCAGAGGTAATGACTCGATATACGAATGAAGTATCCAGTTATGATAATAGTCACAATACGATAACGTACTTTTAATCAACATTAATTTATAATAGCGACAATTTCAGAAGTCAGAAAAGAGTTCAACTGACCAGTTGACCCCAATTATGTTGCTCAAATAGTCCGTTCATGAATGACACTGATAGGACAGCAGATTGTCAAAATACAAAATCCGTATTCTGCATCCAGATTTGTAATTATTGTGATAATGTCAAAAGTCTGACATCAAACACTACGTGAAAATCTACCTGAACTGTCAGTATTTGTTGAATAGAAGAAGCTGTTGTTTTTAATTTATGGAGAATGCTCACTGAGATGAAACTCACTAGAAATAATAACTGGAAATGAACAAATTTGATAAGATCCGAGGTTTATTTGTGTTCATTTGTTTATTTGTGCAGCTCATGTTCACAATATCCTCCTCATCATCCTCCTCAACCTTCTCCTCCTCCACCTCCTCTTCTACTTTTTCCTCTTCCTTCTCCTACTCATAATCATCCTCTCTTCATCCGTTTCCTCCACTACTCCATGATATTGAACTTGTTTAACCGTTCAATATTGCTGTCTTGATAAACTCTATCTATGTATTAAGTGAGCGATTTCTGTATTTATATATTTGGTTATTTTTATATCTGTTTAATTTCATATCTGGCTATTTCTATATCTGGTTATTTATGTTTAACGGATCTCGAAAACGGCTCTAACGATTTTCACGAAATTTGGACATAGTAGGTTTATGATATGAAAATTAGATTCCTCTCGGTCTCATCCTTGGAAAAACTCGCTGAACGACATTAAAAGGATAATTCAGTGTGTGTGTGTGTGTGTGTGTGTGTGTGTGTGTGTGTGTGTGTGTGTGTGTGTGTGTGTGTGTGTGTGTGTGTGTGTGTGTGTGTGTGTGTGTGCGTGTGTGTATGTGTGAGTGTATGTGCGTCTGTGTACACGATATCTCATCTTCCAATCAACGGAATGATCCTACTGTAAGGATCTGACACGAACAATTTCGATCAAATACATTTCAGGATGGAGCTGAAGTTGTCAAAAACAGGGTTTTTCGCGATTTCTCAAAAACGTTTCCAACGATTTTGATCAAATTCATACTTAAATAGATCATTGATAATTTCTATCGACTGCCACAAGTCTCATATCTGTAAAAATTTCAGAAGCATCGCCCCATCTATGCAAAGTTTGATTTTAGATTCCCAATTATCAGGCTTCAGATACAATTGAAACAAAAAAGTTTAAGTGGGAAAGATTCAGCATGGAAATCTCTACAATATTTATGTTCAGTAACATTCTCACCTAAAATTGGAAATAAGCTCGAAATGAGAGATGATAAGATTATTCAATTGCAAACTGTTGGCAACTGTTGATTCTATTAAATCATTCACTATGAAGAGAAAACAGACTACGTGTGTCTGCCTCGCTATTGTCCTGTCACCAGCTGAGAATATTGTCCTGATCTTAGAATAGTAGATTTGAGATGCGCGGGAACACTAGCGTCAGTTGATAAATTTTCATAACGGCAAGGAAAGTTATGTGAGTGCGCCACACCAGATTTTTATGCATACCTTTGTATCTAGTTTTCGACAGAAATTTTGGTTCTTTAGTGAGGTACACTCCAAACTGCCAGAATTGATGTCATTTCTATAAGAAATGTTGACAGTAAAATGATCCTTGTTATGAGAACTTCATAATACTGTTGGGTTAGTTTCGAACAAGTTCAAAGTTCCGTCCATTCTATTGCAGCTTCATAGTGTTGCTCTCGAATAGTGTCGGTGGGAGGAGACTGTCTAGTTGGGCCAATGGCAGGCGTTCATGTCCTTGACCAATAGCGGTACTCGCCTACTTTTATGCTCTTGTATTTAGTTTTAGGGCCGTTCGCACAGTATGGATTGCTAAAATCGATCAAGTTAATCGAGTTTAAGTTTATCTGAAAGTTTAAACTTGAAACGGTTTTCTCAGTGCATTTACTAATCCAGTTGAAGTTAAACTAGTTTAGCGTTAAGTTGGTAAAAGAATGCCATCGTTTATAATATCATAAGGCTGATTTTTACAGGGAATTTGTTATTTGTTTACAAACCATCAGTAAATTGAGGTTATGTAGCTACTATTTCCTTGTTCAAAATCCACAGAGCTGTAAGCTGTATGGTAATAAAAGTGAAAAGCAATCAAGAAATTATTCAAAAAATGCTATATTACTATTAGATACAAACTCATATTTAGTTGGCACCAAAATAGCTATTCATGTATTAAGAGCGTAATGCGCGATTTCATCGCTCGCGCAAAACAATTATCAATTTTGCAAGAGGGATAAAGAAGCATTATGCGCGAATTACATACAACATTTTTTCTACAACTGCCCAAACCTGTTAAATTACTTATATCGGCGGAGTTACAATTACCAACTTTTTAGGTTAAAATCTTTGGCGAGCTGCTTACCTTCAGCTGATTGGCAAGCGTAAAGAATCTCTTCTGCGCATGCGCGAATGATTGCGAGCCTAAAGAAAATTTACTGCGCATGCGCGGATGGTTAGCGAGTGAAAAAGTAGATTATCCTCAGAAATAAGCTGTTTTACGAGGAGAATTGAGTATGTGAATTCTTTTTTTACGCGCGGTTGTAGAAAAAATATATTTTAGAATGTAAGATAAAGAAGTTATTTTGTTATGCTTAAATCTACTATGATCTTTCTCGTTTATTAGAAATCTATCAAAAGCAAAATACCTCAGTTAAGTGTTATTAAAAACATGTTTTCTGATCAAAGACCACTGATAAAAATTGTCTTATTTTCTATCAAGTGGTTTATTTAATCAAATACTAAAATGACACTTGCTTTACTCAAGCAGATCTGTTAAAAAAATTTCTATCATCCCAAAAATTTGAATGATTCGTTTTTTGCCCAATTTTTCTCAGTTCCAAAATTTTTTTGCAGTCATCTCTATCAATCGCATTAAAAACTTCTATAAATTCCTGTCAATTCTATCAATAATGATTCAATATAACCTAAATAATTATTATCGTCTACAGAAGCATTAAAAACAAACGTCAAAAAATAATTTACTATCAGCTGTTTCCCCATGAAATCTTTCCAGATGTCAAGTTAATCCAAATTATTTGGTTTAAAACTCCTGTTTTGGAGGTTTAAACTTCCCTAAAGTTTGAACTCAATACAGAGTTTAAACGTATACTGTGCAAACGGAGTTTTAGTTTAAACCAAAAAAATCCAGATTTGGTTTAAGCTTTAGCTTAAACTTACACTGTGCAAACGGCCCTCAGTTCATCAGAAATCGACAACGCTGTAACAACCGAAACCGGGTTTTCTACTACTTCTAATAGAATCTGTGGCTTTTGACAATTATTATTTCTCAGCCTTTTCATCCAATCATTTACTTTAGTAAGATTCACTCCAAACCATCAGAGTTCTTCATAAATATAGTGAGATCCACGTTATAATGGCAGTGGAACAACGTTGCCGAACCTCTGTCTTGCCAATGCCTTCTATGGACGGTAGCCGATACAGGTTTATTGATGTAATATTAACTGTTCATTCTAGTTCAAAATAATCAATCATATTTTATTAAGCAAGAAATTATATTTTTAAATAATTCTATAATGAAGATGAAATATTTTGTTAATTAATTATTAAGTCTTCATTGTTAAAAGACGATCTGGCAACAGAGCAAAGCGATAAAGAGATAGCGCTATCCGCTTTGTTGAATGATAGACAAGGATAGCAATACAAAAGTTAGAAACAAAAGATTTCACCGAGCAAATTTCTTTGGGACAGTGAAAGAGACAAATATGCAGTCTATAGTTTCGAGAACTCTACCTTATTGGCTGCAGCATTGGTTTATGGAATTTTTGATAAATAGAAAATATCTCTTAGTATTTGAGTGTCTTCAAGGAAAATTGAGAATTAATTGTTGACACGATATGGTGCCAATGAAAATAGCGAGAAAATACCGTTGCTAATCAAACACTGTCATTATAACGTGGACCTCACTATAGAACCAATGCGCTCCATTTAACAAATGCTGACAATAGAAAGTGCATCTCACAATAATTTTATTCTTGAACCACAATTTTGGAGACAATTACTCTGATAGTCTGCTATGAAACTACAAACAATCCTAAACTCTGATAAGAATAACGCAGGTGTATGTTTTTAGGGCAAAACAGCATAAGGAACATGACTGTACTTTGGGGAAGGTTGTTCACTAGGAAATAATACGGCCATTCAGGAACGGAGTGTACGGATAAGACACATTAGAGAGGGATAACGATAGTCTATCCTCGCCTTCTTCTTCTTCCTCTTCTTCTTCTTCTTCTCCACCTTCTCTTCTTCTTCTTCGTCTTCTTCTTCTAATAGACGTCTTCGACATTCATGTCTGCAATTCTGTTTTATTATTGTTGGCAGTGAATATGGGGAAGAAGTAATCCTTTGTTTTAGTGAGGTGAAGGGAAGAAGAGGGAGGAGAAGAAGAGGACGAAAAAAGGGAAGAAGAAGACGAAGGAGAAAGCAAAAAAAAGAAGAAAGATGAGGAGGAGAAGAAGGCGAAGAAGAAGAAGAAGAAGAAGAAGAAGAAGGAGAAGAAGAAGAAGAAGAAGAAGAAGAAGAAGAAGAAGAAGAAGAAGAAGAGAAGAAGAAGAAGAGAACTATATTCAAGAATATGTCATCAATTTTTAATTAATATAATAGAAGCTCCAAATATTATCAATAATCTATGATACTGGCTATTTGGAGGGAAGTATGGCGGGTTGCCTATATTGCTCCTTGATTCGATTTAAAGTAGAAGACGATTGTGATGAAGATGATGACGAAGAAGGAGGAAAAAGAACAGGAAGGAGAAGAATTGGAAGAAGAAGAATGAGAAGAGAGAAAGAACTAGAAGGAGATGGAAAAGAAAAGGGAGGAAAAGATGAAGAAGGAGAGAAAAGGAGTGGAGGGCGAAGAAGAAGGAGACAATGAATAGAAACATGCTGAAGAATGAGAGGGGGAAGCAGAATAGGAGATTATTGAGGAGGAAAGGAGAGAGGTATTACTGTACTGTTTTCAGTGTTATCTTGAAAGGAAGTCGTTACCTTGCATGATAGAGAAGAATGAGAAAATGAAGAAGAACAAAGAGGAAACAAAAGAAGACAACACCGCTTCTCACGCAATCCTATTCTCTTCCACATTTAATTTTATTGACATCTTGCTTCTTCATCGCGAATGTGCTTCACTCAATACGACATGTTTTTATCTTCTTTTACTGTATTATTATCCCTTTTTTCTTCTCCTCCCTTTTCCCTCTTGTTGTTCTTCTTCTCCATCTTCTTCTTGTTCTCCTCCCCCTTCTTCTACTTTTCTTCCCCTTCTTCGTCCTCTTTTTCTTATTCCTCCCTTCTGTTTTTCCTTCTATTCATATAAATCTACTTCTTCTAGTCATTTCTTTGCTTCCATTCTCTTCTTCTTCTTCTCCTCTCCTTCTTCTCTTTCTTCTTCTCCGTTCTTCTTCTTCTTCTTCTCCTTCTCCTCCTCATTCATTCTACTTCTTCTTCTTCGTCTTCTCCTTCTCCTCCTCATTCATTCATCTTTTAGTACTTCAGGTCATTTCCTTGCTTCTATTCTCTTTTCGTCTCCTTCTTCCCCTTCCTCTTCTACACACACTTTCAGTCTATATATCTATACACATTTAGTATAGATATTAGATAGTATAGATTAGTCAGTATAGATTATTTTTAGTATTAGATCATATCTATATATCTATTTAGTCTATACACACTATCAGTTTATATATCCACTACTTCTAGTCATTTCTTTGCTTCCATTCTATTCTTCTTCTTCTTCTTCTTCTTCTTCTTCTTCTTCTTCTCTTCTTCTTCTCTTCTTCTTCTTCTTCTTCTTCTCTTCTTCTCCTTCTTCTTTTTCTTCTTCATCGTTCTTCTACTTCTTCTTCTTCTTCCCCTTCTCCTTCTCCTTCTCCTTTTCCTTCTCCTCCTCATTCATTCTTCTTCTTCTTCTTCTCCTTCTTGTGCTTCTCCTTCTTATTCATTCTCCTTTTTCTTCTTCTTCTCTTCTTCTTCTTCTTCTTCTTCTTCTTCTTCTTCTTCTTCTTCTTCCTCCTCTCCTCTGCTTTCCCTCTTCTCTATGTCTACCACTTCAGGTCATTTCCTTGCTTTAATTCTCTTTTCTTTTTTTCCCGCTCTATACACTCAGTCTCCGTCTCTCTCCATAACCATTCACTAAATCCTCAATCTATTTCCATTCTATTTTCGCTGTATTTGTCTGATGTAGAGAGACCACTTCAAACCGCCCCTGTCTTCCTTATGAATAATGTCAATGCTCTTCATACGAACAATCCTGGAAGATTGAGAGACAACTCTAGAGGTGACTTCTCGCTTTCTGTTGTCCACTTTCAGCTGAATTCCAGCTGTTATTTCCTTGTTTCGCCCTTATATCCGCCGAATAAATCCTGATGGAAGGCATTCAAATAAACGACTCTGATCTTCTGTTTCTCGAATAATATGATCTAGTTTATACACATAACCAGCCGTCAGGCTCGCTTTGCTTGCCATATCCGTCTAACCAGGGGCTCCGCCCCCTGGACCCCCGACTGGATCGTCCAAGAATAAGATCATTCATTTGAGCATTTTTATCATATGTTAGGGCGACCCAGTCGGGGGTCCAGACTAAACGGATATGGCAAGCGAAGCGAGCCTGACGGCTTGTAATAGAATATTCCCAGGAATAGCTCTGATTGAAGTAGCAATGCCCAATCAATTTTTCCGCGATGAATGCATTTCAATCTTCAACTTGGTGCCAACCTAACAAAGTCAACTCAACTTAATGCCAACCTGACAAAATTATTAATTTAGTTACTTGACTGGTAAACAGGTATTTAGGAGGTACTGGATAAATTGGTATTTAGGAGGTCCTAGATAAATGCATTTCGATCTTCAACTTAATGCCAACCTGACAAAATTATTAATTTAGTTACCAATTAACAACTGTTTTGAAGAGTACTCTCTCTAGATTATAGTTCTAACATAACATAAAATGGTATCGTATTACATATGGTATGGACATTTTTCAATTATAATTAAGAGAATAAGAAGAATATACATGCTAAAAGACGAACTTTAAACCCTTGAAACCACCCTTAGAGTTAAAATATTGTCAAAAGATTTCTTAGTTCGCCTCTAAAGGGCCAACTGAACATACCTACCAAATTTGAACGTTTTTGGTCCGGTAGATTTTTAATTCTGCGAGTGAGTGAGTCAGTCAGTCAGTCAGTGCCATTTCGCTATAATATATATAGATGGAGACTGTGTATATCACCTATAGTGAGGTTCACGTTGTGATGGCAGTGTTTGATTAGCAATAGTTTTGCTATCCTTGTCTATCATTCAACAAAGCGGATAGCGCTGTCTCTTCCTCACTTTGCTCTGTTGCCGGATTGTCTTCTCAAACAATATGGAATAATGAATAATTAACTGAATATTCCATCTTAATTATGGTAAATTCATTATTAGATTATTTGAAAATATAATTCCTTGCACAATAAAATATAATTGATCATTTTAAACAAGGATGAACAGTTGATAATACATCAATAAGCTGTATCAGCTACCGTCTATAGAAGGCATTGACAAGACAGAGGATCGGCGACGTTATTCTCCAATCTTTCTCCACTGCCATTATAACGTGGACCCAACTATAGTTTCAACTGTAGTCTCAGGAATTCACTCTAAACGGTCAGCGTATTCCTCATAAAGCACATCAATACATTCCATTCAACAAATGATCTGAACAAAGCTCAGGCTAGAGCTACCAGTGGACTGTAATTTACTATTCAATTTATCAAATAGAAACGAGGAGCAAAATTTAATCTTCAATTTGAGCCAGGTTATTGATACAGTTAAACTCTGCATTAATGAACATAAAAAAGAGCAAAAACTCACCAGATTTAATCCAATTTTGTCTACTTGCCCTTCGAAGCCTTTATTAGGTGTTTTGGTCAGATCGAGGGGTGGAAAGAAATCTGGGAAACGAAAGGTTTGCTTCTGGGCAGCCTTTTCACGTTCAACTTGCAGGCTGGCTCTGTACTATATTCCGAACGAAGCTCAACTGGATCTTTATAAATTCAAAACTGATGCAAATTAATTCAATTTACACTATTTACGATGTTATATTTATAATCCACACACACTATACTCAAACAATTATCAACAAGAATTTCCGATTGAAATTACATTACAAATTACAAACTCGGTCTTCACAACAAGACAACGAGACAAGACCAAAACTAACAAGAACGACTGGTCGACTGAACAAGAATGACTCGGGCTTTTTTTTCTCGACAAACCAAAACAGCTGGACAATCGACACTAGCGCACAAGCCTGCTACGGGCAGAACTGAAGTCTGGGATTTGGCGCTAGAATTCAAAAATGCTCTGGCCAGACCATACCCCCGCCTCTGAAAAACTATTTTTCAGCCAAGTTAAAAAACTGAAAAAAAAACCACAGAAAGGAAAAAATCCAGACATGACAAACAAAACACCAACACGAAAAACAACACAAAGAAAAAAATGCAACAAGCAAAAACAACTATTGAGTTGGGAGTGGATACAGTTTTGTAACTGGTCTTTTATAAATACCGTTTTTAGGCAAACACTCGCCACTCGAACCTCGCCGTCACTTCCCGAAACACCTGTTCGATGACACCCAGTGGCCACTGCAATGGAGGTGTGTTTGGTTGGTCCACTACCACAACCGTTCCCACACTGATAGAAGTGGGTGATTTCAACCATTTTTTACGACTTTGGAGTTCGTGCAGGTACTCTCTTCTCCATCGGTTCCAGAACGATTGAATAAGTTGACCATCAATTCATACCTGGTGAGACAATTCACAGGGACACTGTCCACGTCCGCATGGGAATGATTTCAACGGTGTGAGTGTCAAAAAGTGCGCTGGGGTCAAGCCAGCGG
>NW_024090425.1:0-35213 GCF_014356525.2 Nilaparvata lugens
TGTAAATGTTGTTAAGCTAGAGGAAGCATGGCTAAAAATGTGGAAAATTCTATATACATAGGTCGCTTGAAATCAGAGACCTACGTTAAAGCTTGGTCAATAAAAATGGTATGTACTGTAACTAATACGTACATCATCAATATATAATATTTTTCCGAATATCACTAATGCGTCATTTATCATTCACAGTCTGATTTTGGATCAGTGAGTCTTGACTACTTACTGTCGCACTGTCGGACCAGCAGCAAGTGTTTGGATATTGGACCATTCAAGTCATAGAGCGCAAGGACAGATTGAGGAGCAAAAATGTTCCTTCTAGAAGAATACTACCGAACTGGATTCAAGGTGAGTCTCGTACTAAAGTACTTTGTGTCATATTATATTTATTTTATAAATAAATCTGAGTACCCCTTTTAAATTATTTCGTCACAGCATGTTACGGCTACTAATGTCATTTTCAAGTGATTGAAAAATGAATAAATACCTATGACGAAATAATTTAAAAGGGTACTCAGATTTATATTTTTTTATATTAAAAAGTAGCCCCAAAGAAAAAAAATATATATATATATATATATATATATATTTATTTATTCAGAATTTCAAAATGAATAGAATTGTCATTCTTATGATTTCCTGAGACGTTGTTAGATTAGAGCCTTATTAACTAAAAATTTATATGATAATAAAGCCACACTAGTAATAAAATGTGTTTTAGAAAAAGCTATTCTTAGTTTGAAATGTTGATTTACAGAGATCTTCAGTATATTGCTACTTTTTAAATATTACCCATAAAATATTCTAACGTAGGCTACATTTTTTGACGAAATTTCCAAGAGATTTAAACCAACTCCAACTCTGTTATGCTTATACAGTAGTACTCAAGTTTTTTGAAAAGTCGTATTAATAGCTTTTTATCGGTCGGGAGACTAATAAACATATGGGTAGTTTCCACCTTGCCTATTTGTGCCAGTCACCCAACCAAGAGCAGTCTTGATTGTTCGTGATTCAACTGTATATTACTTGAAACAGTATAATAATTTAAAAAAATAGAATTAGTAATTTCGTCTTTTATATAGCTCGTAACTTAACATTGACATACATTCTTTTTCAAAATCCCCATTGGTGAAATTATGTTCTCTGCAATTTCAGACACATCCCACCCATTTACTTCCAGTAGTTTTCAAGATACAGTGATTTCAAAAATGTCTACACTAATTAAATTTTAACAGGGGTTGAACTCTCAGGTTGGAGACATCACCGGATACATTAATTAATTATTATTATTATTTTTATTTAAAATCAATGATAGTAATTATAATATTATTATTAAATATTATATTTCCCGTGTTATCGTATGGGGACGTTAATTGTCGGTCCCGGCTGAAGTATGACGACAGTTGTAAGGCCCATTGACGGCTCAAGTTATATATTCAGACGGTGGGACCTTCCGCAAGGAACTCCCCACCAACAAAACCCATACGAATTTACTTTTTCTACTATTATATTGTTATTATTATTATTAGTATTATAAAGATCATCACAAATAGCTGTCATTAAATCGAACATTCCACAGAATGTATGTTGATGAAATCGGTTTTCCTTTTCATCTTCAGAACTGGACACTCCGTCTGGGACATCCATTCAATGGAAAATGACCTTTCCTATTCACCTGTTGATGAAAAAATTAATACAGGACCTGCTTTGAAGCACACAACTAGTCACTTGCAGCATCTTCAATCCCAATTGGGGTATTCTCAACAGACCTTCTTTTTCTTAAACAAGGTAGGCTAAATAGAATATTCTTGTTTCTCTATTTCCCCAGTTTTCATAATTGCATGGAATTGATTACGAATATGATAATAAATTATATTATAAGAATATGATAATAAATTATATTATAAATATCTGGAATTCTTTGAAAAATTTCGTAGAATAATCATAACAATTCATTATTGAATATTAAAAAAATGAAGCAAATGAGACTACTATTACAAAGAATAGTCTGAATATAATTTTAAAAAAGCTTTGATAATGTGCAAACTTTCCATAAAGCTCTGAGTTGGTTGTGCTTCAAACCAGAGATATTAAATACAAAAATTTAGTTACTATTATACTAAGTGCTTTGTCATGCAGCATTTTTTATTCCGAAAACATATTCCATTTTAGGATGAATCTAAGCTAAATTCAAAAAATTGCAAATTATTCTTTCATTCTTCAGTAACTAATGAAAGCTATATGATCAACTATCCTTTCATGAGGAGAATAATTTTTTCCAACATTTTCCAGTTTCTCAGTGATAATCTTTATTAGAATTGGGGCCACATTTTCTTAGATCAGTAAATAATCCACCAAATTGTATTAATACTCAGTATTGAACAGTAAGTTAACAAAAAAAAAGAAAGTTCAAAAATTGACTTTTTAAAAATTGTTTGACTCATTCGAATGGTATTGGAATCAAAAGAATTATTCATTGAAGCGGGAAGAGAGGGATCATTTCCACATCCTAACTAGATTTGGGAATTTTATCTTGAGTATTTCACAAGATATGCATCTTTGAATATAGAAATTAACCACTTTTTTGTATATTGGAATATATGGGCTAAGTAAGTAGCCTAAACACTCAATAATAAATTTTCCATTTTTCGGCCAAATTTAACCTATTGTGCATGATTTTGAACAGCCTTGATGAGCCGAGAAGAATGAAATGTAGTACGATGAAAATCAAGCATTTTGTCTAAAGTTATAAGTGTTTGAAAATTTGATCTTTGAGGTGTCCTTATGCGCGCCTCTCCACTAGGAAATACTGAAATGAAGTGCATTTAACGGGTGATTCGTATATAACATAGTCTCATGAGCTTATATCATTGTGCGAAATATCGATGTGAGGACAATGTAGTTGGTGATGATGATTGAAGTTAACAATTAGGTGTTTTTCACAATACAAAGAGCATTGTAGTCAGGTGTAGCTGAAAATCCATATGAGATAGAGCGCTCTTCCAGGTCTCAGACTGTAGAGCACAAAACTACTGATATTGTTGATCAAAAACTAAAATTCATTTTTTCTTAAAATTTCACTCATTTTTGAAAAATTATAACTCAGTACTCATTAGAGATAAGTTAGAGATTTCCGAATGATCTCACTTTTTCAGAATTTTATACATAAAAAAGGCGAGAGCAAATTCTTCTGTCCCATCACTGGATTTGGCAGAAATAGGTAGCTGAAAACTGGAAAATGTACTCCAAATGTGAGCTCCAATTTTAAAGGTTGCTTCTCTAAACAATTATTGAAACATTATTATTGAAACAATGTTCCAAATATGGAGCAATGGCTTGTTACACCTTGAAAACAAACAATTCACTCCAAATATTGTTTTTCATATTGTATTAGAAAAATATTATTTTTTCAGGAAGTCACCATGCCTAAAGGAAGGAAACCGAGTGATGACCCAGAAAAGGTTGTAAACATTCTTCTAGATAACAGAGACAGACTTTTCAATGCAGGTACACTACGAAGCCCAAAAGACAGTGTTTGGGAGGAAATAAAACGGGAAGGAAATATTATACTATCGGCTAAAGGACTATACACGTTTGTTCTAGCAAACAGACATAATATTCTCCAACTTTTGTTGTCTTGTGAGAGCAATAATGATGGAAATTCGATACCATCTGTACATGTCACAGGCGAAAATACAATGTCACCTAAAAATAAGAATGACCAGGAGTCAGAAAGGTGGAAACACGTAGAAGAAAAAGAAGTAGGAGAAGGAGAGGGAGAAAAAGAAGAAGAAGAAGAAGAAGAAGGAGGAGGAGAAGAAGAAGAAGAAGAAGAAGAAGAAGAAGAAGAGAAGGAGGAGAAGAATATGAAGAGTACAAAGACGAAGAAGACTTCAACGATCATTCAAATAATCAACCAACAAGTGAATTCAACCTTTTCATACCAAATGACAAATGGGAAGCAATGAAGCCTGAAGAGAGAGAATACTATCGAAGTGATCACAGTTTCAGGAGAATAAATAAAAGAAAATATAAGGTTTTAAAGCCAGGAATCTGGACGGATGTTCTCACATCATTGATTTGGGACTCCATAAAATACCCTTGTATGTGGTCATTCAAGGGGCACCACATAAGCAAAAGTGAAGCAGGGAAATTGTGGCTCATAATTCGTTCCAAGTGTGCATGTGGCAACAGAATGATAATTTCTCGAAAAAGCCCACCTCATGACCCTGTACTGCTTGGGGTAAATTTGAATGTGAAAGTTTGGGGAAAAAAAGAAGAGCACTTTTCTCTTTCTGTTAGAAAAAGACCTTTTTCTGGCAACAAAAGGCGAGCACTGGGAGAGTTAATGATGGCAACGAAAAAGAAGTCTTTCAAAGTCCGTAAAGAGATGGCCAGTCAGATCATGAAGTATGGTGATTGCCAACCAGCACATTTGCCTTCAATTAAGGTGGGGAGGCAAATCCTCCGAGAATCTGTGAAGTCCCATCAATTGCATGATGATGCGATAAAATCCATCCAATTATTAAAATACAGCAATAATCCTCTATTTATGAACTGCATTCATGAGATTGGATGCGATCCATTTTATGTACACATCCTCACACCAGATCAATTGAGAATTTACAATTCATACTGTTCAAGAGGTAACTCTTAGAGGTAACTCGAGGCTCATCATCGATGCAACCGGTAGAATTGTGAATAAGTTGATGAAGCCTGGTGGCATACGTGGACACCATATATTTCTATATGTAGGTGTGATAAGAATAGAAGGTGCTGCAGAGGGTCTGATACCAGTCACCCAAATGTTGTCAGAAAGGCACAACTCAAATGCGATCTACTATTGACTGAGTGAGTGGATTCGTGCTGGGGCGAAAATCCCAAATGAGATTGTACTGGACGACTCTGCAGCACTCATATCAGCTGCCTGTCGACTGTGCGGGGAAGGCTCCACAGCCCAATATCTTCAGAAGTCATTTGAACTCATGAAAGGTGTAAGTTTGAAAAAACCGAAAACCTTCATTTGTCTTGACATAGCGCATTTTACTAATATAATTCGCAAGTGGCCTGAAATTTCCAAATTGAGGAGAAGAACAAAAGAGTTTTTTATCAGAGTGATTGTGTTGGTTGCCAAAACAGAAACATTGTTTGATTTAGAGAAATTCCTGAAGTGCATAGTGATTGTAAGTTTAAGTGAAACCGAGGGGATCTCTACCCTTACTGGCTTGCCAACACCATGTGAGACCAACAAGAAAATACTCCTGGACAGAATAGCTGGGATTAGTTTTGAAGAGGATGATGTGTCTCGAGATAGTATCCCCAGAGATGGAGCTGTTCTTTTCGATTCTCAAAATGAATCAACGGGTATAAAACAGTGGTACAATGAATTAAAAGAGAATGCCGTAGGGGAAATTTGTGATGTGGGAGATAGAGATAATATTATGTACAACCCAGAAATTCTTTCAAAATTTGAAAAGCTCGTCTACATTATACCATTGTGGTGTAACGTGATGGCTGTGGTAATGGAGAGTCCATATTCAAAAGGTGTTGGAGCGTATGTGGAGAGTGAATTTTCAAAAATAAAGCAGTACACAGGAAAACAGCATTTAAGAATTGACGACTTCATAAAGGAGTATTTAATCATGTGTGATGGAGGAATAAAAATAGCTGGGTCAATCTTTCAATCGGGGAAACCTGCAGGACCAACAACACAAAGAAAACCTAGAAAACGTAGGGAAACAGAAAACATCAAGGAAACCCAAACAGCAAGGAATCATACATCAACCAGCTGTCCTGCTTGCAGCCAGGGAGGTGCACTCTCCTGGAGGTGCACATACTTGTAATCTGTGCCACAGTGCAGTGCATGCCCTGGAAGGCTGTTCCTTTGCCCTGGATGAAGATGAAGGATATGGACAGAGAAGAATTTGCCTCAAGTGTTCAAACCAGGTAAACACCACACCAACCTTTCTTGACAGCTGTAGTTCAAACCAAATGGAAAATGAAACATCCATTGTTAATAGAACAGACATATCAATGAAAGAGGGAGAGTCCAGTGTTGAAGCCACATCGATTGAGGGCTGGAGAGGCCTCTCAATTCAATCGAAGCCAGGTGGCTACTATTGGAGGCCCAATCCTGATTTCCCATCTTTGTTGAATGAATCTGGAAAGGTGAAGATCGGTTTATTAAAAAATGGCATGACTGCACCATTGGGCCTTGTAAGAATAGATAAGAGAAATGTTAGCCTCACCAATACATGCAGCTTCGATGCTGCATGTCAAGTCATTGCTGCAGCCTTGAGTGATAGTTATTCATATAGAGATTGCAAACTCAATTTTTGGCGTTGCCAAGGATATTGCAACGAAAGGGGCAAACAAATTAGCTTATAGAAAAAGGGCTAATATTTTGTATAATTCATTCGCAAATGAAATATTAGCTGGTGGAGTACACAGAGTAGATTGTAGCTGCGACTGCTCAAATTTGATGAGAAAAATTTGCACAGTTCCATCAGTAATTGAGGAGGTAATGTGCTCCTCAGAGTATTGTGCGAACCAATTCACTGAGAGAAGACTGTCAGTTTTATCAGTGGTATTCGACAGAGCTGCGGATGAGTGCTTCAGGAGGCTGAGCGGATATTTGGAGGATGGAGATATCGAGGATCAGCATCTATGTTTGATGGAATTGGAGCTCCCCTCAGATAAGAACGACGTGTCACCAAACGCCTTCATATATGATGCAGATATATCCAAAAAGGTTAGTAATAAATGAAGATATTTATCTCGAATATATTAATAAAAGAATCTTACATATACATAGGGCTAAAGACTTGTTTAGAAAATTAACTTGAGATAACTGAAATTTGTAGAAGTGTCTACTTACCGTATTAGGATTATCCTATACATTCATAAAACAAGTAATATATTTAAATCTTTGTAAAATGAAAAAAAAATCTTTCAATTGGTGAACAACACTTAAGTATTTAAAATGTATGAATGGTACTAAGAATGTATAAATGCAGCCACCAATCGGTAGAATTCATTTAAGTTGGAAAAAAATAAAAATTGAAGTACCCTTTTTTTAGAATTGTTCACTCAATTCAAAGAATTCGATTGTCTGCTTCTTCAATAACTTTAAAGAAATGGTACTCTGATTTCAATATTTCATTTCTATTCAAGAGTAGCCCTAACGAAAAAAGACAAGTTAATTTGGGTATTTTGTGTGAGAGTACGAGAGGGCGTGACATAAATATGAGTGAGTGCATGCATGTTTTAGTAAACTATATAATTTATTATTTATTTTAGTGATATCATACTGATTTTCCTACAGGCCTAATGAAACACATCTATTGCTTATTTTTTTGAATGTTTTTTGACAAAATAATATCCATATACAGGTATTTGTATTACATTGAATTCTGGAAAAGTGATAGTGTGGACTTATTAGTTTATACTGTGTTACTCAGAACTTTGAAAGCAAACAATAATAATCATCATACAAGTACTTTAATGCTATCTGAAATTTAGATTATTCTTGAATTAGTGGCCAAAGTTGGCATTGAATTGCTAAACTGAAATGAGGCTGAGAAATTGTTTAATTTTGGAACACTAAATTTTTCACTTTTCAATTTCATGGTAATTTTTTAGAATTAATATTTCAATTGTTCGTTTTATTTGGATTGGAATAAAATTCATAATTTTATAACTATATCAGCTACCACATTCTATACATCAACTGCCTACAATTTATCCATTTGAAGTAACATTAATTGTTGACAGATAATGTACTTTCAAAATTCGTTTTACAGCTTTCTATTATTTAAGATGAGAGCTTATTGTGTTTCCTATATTTTTTAAATACTGATGGAAAGGAATATCAAATTAAATCCAGAGAAATTTGGTACTAGTTAATGTAGAAATTGTATTAAGTTAACAATGCATGGATGAATTTTATTATGATAATATGAGTAGAATGTGGATAATACCGTATAGATGATTATTTAAATTTTCAAGGGACCACTATGTTCTGGATTGACTAGTCGACGAGCACGAAGTGGACCTCATCTATTCATAGAGGTCATTGGAAGTGAGGAGAACCTTCCGGGTGACGGAGGTGACGTTGGAGTGATGGAGGTGGTAAAATGCTGTCTAAAAGATGTGCGAACTGAGTTGGTCTACAAGGGAAACAACTACACCCTGCGAGGGATTGTCACTTTCACACCGCCGGCACGCACCACCGATATTGGACACTTCCAGGGATATGCAAGAAGATGTGACTCAACATGGGAGGTATATGACGACTTGAGAAACAAAATTTCAATAGCAGATCCCAAATCAGAGATAAATATTCACCTCGTTTTATATACCATTTGAAATTAATGAAACTTCTTCAAACAATTGTCAAATATTATGATGTCAATATTATAAATGACAAACTTCATAAATAAACTAGCTCAGATAAATACAATATTATTTTTGTATACTAATGAAAAAATAAAATTAGCATCCTGAAAATACTTATAAATCAAGAACTGCCATTGGAGATAATTATTGTGCATAATACTGTTGTAGGTAGAAGGACTTAGGATGAACATAGCGAGATATCAATAATTTATTATTGCAGTATATTTTCGATATACATGAATAAGATGTACCTGCAAAATATAATAATGTGGGGCTTTGCTATTTTTCAGAAATTTAGGAATAATATTATAAAATCTGTACAATTTGTACAAAAGAAAATTTTTTAATTATTGCTTTAAAATTTGTACATAACTTTGTAACATTGTAGGTATATAGTATAGACTTAGCTTAATAAGATAATAAATGATAGGTATTCATCATAGGATTAGAAGTATTTCTTAAACAGGAGGATCCTGACATTGTTATTTTCACAGAGCATGGCTTAAAAATAAAGGAAATAAATCAAGTTAGGATTCCAGGCTATTCACTGAGATCAGAATTTTGTAGAATAGCTCATAGAAGTGGTGGTGTATGTATATTCACTAGCAATGCTAAACATACCCAAACTTATGAACTGGATTTTGTTAAGAGATTTTCTGTTGAGATGGATTTAGAGGTGACGGGACTAAGGTTAAAAATTGATGATCGATTTGAGGTAGTAGTGTTAGGTATCTATAGGTCACCAAATGGAGACTGGCAAAAATTTTGTGAGCTGCTCCATACACTTTTGGAAATTACAACCGCTCGTTTCACAAATGTTATAGTAGTAGGAGATTTCAATACCGATTTTGCCAGGCACGATAAAATGACAGAGGATATTAGAGATATTATTAATATGAATAATTTAGAAATTAAGGTCCACGAATATACAAGAGTAACTCGAACTTCACAGACAATTATTGATAATATCCTCACAAATATAGAAGGTTGTAATGTCAGGTTAGGTAGCTCAGATCTATCAGATCATAACTATCAAATTTTAGATGTTAAGTTGCAGGGCCAGAATCCAAGCAGAAAAAAAACTTTTTCGCCCCACTTGGATGTAATGAGCTGGTTTATGTGCCTCATATGGAGGCCGAAAGTGATTGTTTTCTGACCAGGCCGGTAAAATTTTTACGGCCCTAGGGCTGTAAAATAACCTTGAAGTCAGCTGATTCTGATTTGATGTGAACGTGTTTACAAAATAGTTTATGAAACGGAATCAGTTAATGCTTCTAGAATTGAATAAAGTTTTTGCAATAAGATACTATCATTTTATTTGGATGAATGAAATACAAATGAGATATTATAAACTATTCAAATTCAATTTTCAGAGTATAATAGAATCTAACCTCAAACCTCCTAGTACAGCGTTTATCACGGAACATGGTGGATAAATGGAATCATTTTATGCTTCTAGAATTCAATAAAGTATTCTGTAATAATATACTATCATTTTATTTGGATGAATAAAATACAGATAAGATATATATTATAAACTATTCAAATAATTCGATTTTCAGAGTAGGATAGAACTTCTAACCTAAACTTCCGTTAACATTCAGATTGGCCAAATTTCAAGTGTGCTAAAACAGCTGATCAAAAACTTTTCATTATTTGTGTTTATCATTCAATAATTAAAACATTTATAATAATATCATCTTATTGTCATTTGGAAGAATAAAAAGTATAAACTCAACCTCTTACATAATTTAACATAATCTTTTAGGTTATTTAGACAAATCAGAATAAAAAATAAAAATACTTGGACAATTTCTTGATATTCAGATTACCTCAGATTTGCTAGAGCTATGATATTCCACTTTTGCTTTCGGAAGTGCTTATAATAGACAAATATTCTCATATATATATTGTTTATTTTTCTGTGTGGCGAAAAAAACGTTCTCACCATGGGCAAAAATGTTTTTCCGGCTCTCAATCTTTTCTAGTCCTCGGCCTACGGCCTCGGACTTGAAAACCGATTTCGAGCCAGAAAAGTCTCATTTTCGGCCCTAGGTGCGAAATATACTATTGTGAAAGAAATTCAGCAATATGAGCTAGGAAATATAAATTGTTTGAAGCAGGAACTGCTTCAAGAAAATTGGAGTAGTGTTTATAACAGTTGTAACCTAAATTACAAATATAAGCAATTCATTGATACTCTAAGATTTCACATTAGTGTATGCTGTCCGATAAAAAAAGTCAAAGTAAAAAGTAGATTAAACAAAGTAGATGAATGGATAACTGAAGATATCCTTACTCAAAGAAATATTGTTAGGGAAGCTTATGAGGAATTTAAATTAGTGAGGGATGTTCCGAGTGAGGTCAAATACAAATGTCTAAAGAAAAACTATGCAAAAGAAGTGAGGAAAGCTAAGTGTAAGAAAACAGCTGAAATATTAACAACTAGTACCAATTTTAACTCTGCTGTTTGGGAGGTAATTAATAGAAATAGGAGAGCAGCTCAAAAGGATACAGTTACTAATGTCCCTAGGATAATCGATGAACATGGAAATTATATGGATGATAGTATAGACATTTGTAACTTTTTCAATAAATATTATCAACAGGTTGCATATAATCTCCAAAAGTCACTGAACACTAATACTTATAATACAACTACATTAAATGCTGAGCCAATTGAAAAGGTATTTAAATTTCATCCATTATCAAGAGATGAGTTGTCAAGAATAATAAAAAATTTGAATAACAAAAAAACAGTAGGATTGGATGGGGTCTCAAGCAAAATTTTAAAAGAATGTGAAAATGAATTAATGGACCCTTTATTGCATCTCCTTAATACTTCACTAGAGCAGGGTATTTTCCCTGATGATCTGAAACAAGGAAAAATTTTGCCAATTTTCAAGAGCGGTGATTCTGAAAGAGTTGAAAATTATAGACCCATTAGTATTCTAAATGTAATAAGTAAAATTTTTGAAAGAGTAGTTTTAAATAGGTTATTGATGCACCTGGAAGAAATTAATTTCATATGTGATGAACAGCATGGGTTCCAGAAAGGGAAATCTACTAAGACTGCAATAGTATCCCTTGTTGAAAGACTAATAGATATAATAGATTCAGGTGAGAAGGCAGCCGCAATATTTCTTGATTTATCCAAAGCTTGTGTGAACCATAGAATATTATTGGAAATACTAAAAACTGTAGGTGTGAATGGTATAGAACTAAAATGGTTTGAATCATATCTCATAGGTAGAAACCAGTGTGTTGAGCTTACCAAGGTGGATGGGAATGAAATAGTAAAAATTAAATCTCAAAAACTGGAGGTCCAGGCTGGAGTACCTCAAGGCTCAATTCTGGGTCCCTTACTGTTTCTGTTGTATGTGAACCAATTACCAAAAGAGTTAAAAGATCACAGAGCTCTGTTGTTTGCTGATGACACATCGCTTATCTTTAACAATTATTTATCAGATAGTCTAGAATAAATGCTTTTACTGGAGTACAGTCAATTGTCCAATTCTTGAAGCAAAGGCAATTAACAATAAATAGTAAGAAATGTCAATTCCTACAATTCAAAAGTAAATATAATTCAGTAGAGGATAGAGAAATAAATGTGTTTGTAGAGGAAAATGAATTAGACCAAGAAGAGAAAGTAGCATTCTTGGGAATTTTATTGGATAGGAAATTAACATGGCATCCTTACATTGAGAGGATATGTAATAAGATATCATCTGGGGTATTTGTCCTGCGGCAGCTTGCTAGGCTGAATGATAAAAACCTACTGTTAACTGCTTACCATGGACTTATACTATCTCATATTAGGTATGCTATTTTAGTATGGGGTAATTCATCTCAACAAAATATGGACAGAGTGTTTAAGATTCAAAAGAAGGCACTCAGATGTATAGAGAAAGTGAATAGGTTAGACTCTTGTAGGCCTTTATTTAAAAAGCTTGGTCTATTAACTGTGCCATCTTTGTATGTATATGAAGTTGTAATGCATGTGAAAAAGAGTGGTGTGATCCAGAATTCAGATGTTCATGAGTATAAAACGCGAAACAGAGCAGATTATCATATAATGGGTCACAATAGTAGGTTATTTGAACAAAAACCAGATTATATTGGTAGGAAATTTTATAACAAGCTACCTCAAATCTTGAAAAGTAATGATGATTTGAAGATTTTCAAAAAACAAATTAAAAAATATTTAGTTGATAGAGCTTTTTATAGTGTACAAGAATTCCTTTCAAACCTAAACTAGGTTGAACTACTTAGTGTTAGAATTATTATGTAATAACATGACTTGTCTTATACTCCATGACTGGAGTCTTTAGGACGTAATCTTAAAAAAAAAAAAAAAAAAATAGAAAAGTGGGTGTGCTTGCAATTTATATTGTAGTTCTGATTTTTTCATATATTATTTGGGTACATAAGAGAAGTCTAGAACCAATTTCTTCATGCAAAATTTCCTTGTGCTAGATACAGAGTGGCCTATGGTTCAGATGTAGGCCTATGGTGGTGAAATCCAGTCGAGACTTCTGGTAATACTTTTGATTTTACTGATTAGATTTTATCGCTATGTATTCGATAAGACTAAGGAAAAATTAAATAAGAAGCAAATGGCGCTAAGAGCTGCGGATATAGAGTAACCTAGTAATTATAATTTCATTACCTAGTAGAATTATTGTAAAAGTACAGAGTGGTTAAGTGATAACGCTGTTATAGAATCTATATTTCAGTTTGTTTGTGTTGTATTGTATTTGTATTGTTTCATATAAACATGAACATCAGTCAAATCCCTCATTTAAAAATTAAAGTTTGGCAAGAATAATGATTTTAGAAATTCAAACTGGCTGCACGCTGGAAGGTTTTGGCGCGCAAATTTTCAACCAATCGTGTGCGTCGTAGCCTTCCCTAAGTATTGATTGCCGATACCTTGATTGGCTGACCGTAAGGTCTAACCATCTCGGATGAATTCTCGCGACCTGTGTGTGTATTGTGGTGGATTTATCGCTAATTATTATAGTGATACAGCATCAATCAAGTCCGATTTCAAATGATTTATCGTTATTTGTAGTAATTTTCGAAAGTTGAGCTTCCCATGGCATCAGTAGAGGAAACATGGCGAGGTTTGGCTAAGGACATTGGAGCTTCTGATGAAAAAACCAGCGAGTGGTGGACTAGAATAGTTCAGGCCTACAGTGAAGAAAGTAGAAAATTTCATAACATCAACTATTTAGCAATTAAATTAGAGAATTTTGAAACAATCAAATGCAAGTTGAAAAATAGGAATGCTGTTGGAATAGCTATATTTTTTCACCAGTAAGTATCCTACGTAGGTATATCTAAGAAAATATTATACTTATAAAATCAAGAAAATTATGCTAGGCCTATGTATACCTACATCTTTGCCAATTATTCTTTTTTATCAATTCATAATACCAGATCAAGCGTTCAACTTTACAATAATTATTATATATTTTACTTTCTTTCTATTTTTTCTCTGGATTTTACAAGCTAAACCTGATTAAGTAGTCTATAGTACGGTACGGTAAGCTAATACATGATATTATGTCCACTATCATGTCTCAAAAACTCAATTATTACATTCATGATCAAAATAATGCATGTACCGTCGTATTTCATATTTTATGGCAAATCTTAAAAATGTAACATATTCATATTTTTTGGAACTTCATCATTATTTATAGTTCAAGTAGGGTATATTAAAGTGCATTATTTGAACATACCTATATTTGCAGAGTTGTATATTGTTTTGTTTTCCGAAATATTTTGTTTTAGAGGAAACATCACTGGAATTGAATATAATGAAATAAGGTAACAAATAACTCATTTATTGATAACGAATTGTAATTACAATTCAACTGATTAATCAGTTGAAATGCTGAATTTTGTGCTAATCCATAATTACATTCATTCATATTTCTGAAATACCATAATCTCTACTAGTAAAATTAATTGAATGGTTGAATTTGGTAGGAAAAAATTAAAAGTTATTATTCATTAGAAAAGAATAGATTTTTGTTGTGTCCTTCTTGATGCATGCATTATTGTACTCGATTGAATGATAACTAATAAGGATAGAGTTGCTAATGAAAACGAGAAATTAGCGATGTTAAAATACGTAATACGTATTAAAATACGATGTTACATCGTGACGTGAAAATTTGAATATAATTTTTTCCAATTTATGAAATTATTAAACTCTCCTACAGGAGAAAATGATAGAAACTTCTTGAGCATAAATTTTCACCTGGAATTTATCTAATAAATACATAATATTTATAGCCTTGGCTATATATATTTTCTCCTTTTAGTTTCTCCTACTGTATTCAGGTGGTCGTATCAAGTTATCATTAGTATGTTCATACCTACTGGCTGAATCAATTATTGATTCAATTTGATTGATAGAATAATAACGTATTTATTTTTCAAATAAAAAGTATAATACTATGTTTAAAAATGTATCATATAGGAGTTAAATCATCTTAACATTATATTCTTATTTCGGTTGGAGGTCAATCAATGATATAAATGCATTCCAGTTTTTCAAATCACTTAGAAGGTTATATATTTCCATTACCGGTATCCACTTATCTATTTCAAGTTGTGATAATCATTTGAAATCGTATAATTTATTTAATTGACTTTTCCAGATCTGAAATGTGTATCATAATAATACGGTATGTGACTTTCAACTTCGAATTAAGACTAGAAATTTTTTACAGCTTCGAATATGATCCAAAGATGGTGGACTGCTTCAAAAAGAATCTAGAACACTTCGATATTTTCGCCAATGATTGTGCAATCAAATCGGTGAGTTGTTAAATGGTACAATATTGTTAAGTGATCCAATGCTAATATCACTAACCATCATAAAGCTTTGGTTAAAGCATAACTACATGGGTAATGTGTTTTGAACTACTCTTCATATAACATTTTTAGTTACACATATTTCTCTAACAATTACTATTGCATACGATAAACATTCATTCTATTAATTTATTCTTCAATGTGAGAAAGCAGAAATGATTTAAATATCTGTTATAGGAATAATCTATAAATTTGTTGTCTACTCGTAGGTCTACATAAAATACGGTTAGGTACTTGAAAAATGGTGAATAGGAGCTCCAGTTATACTCATTCCTCTGTGTAACCTATAAACTAAGAAAAATGCTGATAATTTATTAAATTTGAAGTAATATTTTAAGCTGATGCCGTAAATTCAATATCAGCAAAAAATATAATAACTCCAATAAAATAAAAAAGTGGAATAACATGCTATTTACCCTCTATGAGTTGATAAATTTGATGCATTCCTAACCTTTTCCATCTTTCTTCATATAATTTTTGTTAATCTCTTTCTACAGAACAACGATCCTCGATCTATTTCTCTTCTTCTCCTTCCTTTTCTTCTTCCACCTCAACCTTCAACTCCTAGTTCTGCTTGATACCAGAAATAAACAGTATATGAATTTTTCTTGATTTCTCTTACTGATATGCACCTCCTCCTATTTCTCTTCTAATTCATCCTTTACCTCTTTACCTCCCCGATTCGATTCCTCCGCCATCACCCACCTACCCTTTCTCTTCCTCCTTTTCATCCCCCACCTCATCTTTCATTTCCTTCTCTACTTCTTCTTTTCTTTCTTCTTCCTCTTCCACCGATAATGTAGATTCTTCTGGCTCCTTCTCATAATTCAAAACTTTCACATCCTCCCTCTTCTTTTTCTTATTATCATTTGCCTTCTATTTTTTCCTTTTCTTCATCTTGTTATCTCTCCCTTGTCTTCCACCCTATTCTTCCCCGTCTACTATTTTTTTCTCTTTTTATCTTTCTTTATATATGATATTCATGATCAATGTTGCTCTGAATACAGCGATCTGTACAATTAATTAATCGATCTTACTGTGGAGGAAGTATTTATTCATTTATTCACTACAGTGAGATTTACAATTTAAAGTCAGCACCTCATTAACATTTGTATTCTATTGTGTCATTAGTCAAAGCAGATAACTCCATTCTTTTCTAGCTCCGCGCTGCTGTCAAATCGTTTGTACATTATGTATAAATCTAATGAAATGACATAATATTTTATTTCAGTTATGAAAGAATATTATTAAATCATGAAAAATTTATTTTCTTGAATAAAATATATGTGAGATAGAATAGAAACAAGAATCAGCAATAATTTTATCTTTGATGTTCGTGAATTCAATTTTTAATAATAATATTATGTAGTAATAATATATTCAATTTGTGATATTCATACATATTTATATGATCTAATACTAGTAATTAATATTATTCTTTCTTTGATGTTCGTGAATTCAATTTGTAATAATAATATTAAAAATGAAAGAATAATTTTCAAAAAGAGAGTTGTTCTGGTTGGATTATAAATAATCCCAAAAGTGGACTGTATAAATTTTAGGGGGGTTTAAATATTCAAATGGAATCAAGTTTACTTAAGCACAATAATGAACAAAAGAAAGGACTTACCATGTTTTTCGCCAGTACCTATAATATCATAAGCTAATTTGTGTATTGGGGATATAGGAATATGGAAAGAACAGTTATTAGAGAAATAGGGATTAATAAGGAAGGTTCAATAGATACAAATTAATAAAAATGATTGGTTATGAACACAACCATTGAAAAAGTTTCCTGATTCAATTACAGTATCACTTTGAGAGAAAATTACAAAACTTCTGACAAACACCAAATAATAAAACTAATGTGAGCTTCAACAATCTGCTCCAAAGTTATATGAATTAAGAAAATTAAAAGGAACGCACAACGATCTTTCCTCAACATTTGGATTCATTACTACAACGACAAGCAACAACCTTTTTAAAACTGTCGATGTCGGACTGCGCAGACTCCTTTCAGCTTATGCTATAACTAGACAGAGGCGTTAGTATAGCTTTTGCCGTGAATTTGAAAGCCGTCTGAGCGACATTCAAAAACTACGACAATCCATTCCCCCCACCCTGAGAAGATATGGTTGTCCTCAGAGACGCAAAAAATAAGACAATGATAAAAATTTTACAAATAGAACTATATGACACTGAGGCGACCAACACCAAGCTATAAATCACATTAGACCTCCTTATGAGATGGATAGCGCCAAAAAATCACACATAACCACATGTGCAGAAAAGATAAACCAAATAAAATGACGATGACAACTGAGATGGGAGAAAAATAGGATAGATGGGTTTTTTTCTTCACTCCAGCGGGGCGATCACTAGAGATTTGTATTGGAAGAAGCCCACGGAATTGACAGGATATCAAGGTAGGAAGTGAAATCATTGGTGGGGTAGGATATATCTCAATACAACGACGAAGAAGAAGAAAAAAAACCGACAAAACAAAAGAACAACAACAAACAAAGAGAAATATACAATTATTGAGGGCGACAGATTGCTGTCAACCTACTGATTGGGGAGTGGATACAATAACTTGGACACAGGTCGTCTCAATTGACCAGTAGACAACCGCACTGTACCCACTCTAACTACTCCATCTGCTCCTGGAAAAACTTTCACTACTACACCAATGGACCACCGCAAAGGGGGCAAGTTGGGTTGGTCTACTACTACAACTGTACCAGTAGTAAGAGGTATTGAGTCTTTATACCACTTCCTTCTAGTTTGCAATTCATGCAAGTATTTTTGCTTCCATCGTCGCCAAAAGGATTGAACCATTTGACTCAAATTCATAGCGAGTCAAACGATTGACTGGCTGATTTTCCACATCATACATGGGTAAATATTTTAAGGGTGTCAAAGTCAAAAAATGCGCCAGTGTCAACGCTTGTGGGTCGCTAGGATCCGCGCTTAATGGATGCAACGGCCTTGAATCAAGAACAGCTTCAATTTGAACTAATCTGCCGAAACTAGGCAGATGTCAAAAAATGGAATTGGTCGACGCTTCCCAATTCAACCATAAGTTGCAAATTTCTTTGCCGGGGTTTATATTTTTCTTATTTCTTGCGATGTATTTTTTCAAAGGTTTGGTTATTGTCAATTACCCTTGACAAATGTCAAACTGGTACCTACATGGAGAAAATTGAAATTTTTTGCACTTTGAATTCTACATCAAAAATGTAGAACTGAGTATTTGCTGATTCTGATGAAGAAAGAATTGTTTGATGGACTCCATATATTCAATACTTGAAGGATTATCAACAAATAAATAAAACTAATACTGTATTTAATTCTTCATAGGTCATAGGTAATAGGCAGAGTTGTTTGCCTATGACATGAAAGAGATGGGACTTGACCGATTTTACGTTGGCTTCCTAAAGTCCACCGAAATTGGGGCTCCCAGGTGGCAGAAATCTCCACTCTATACGATAGTCAGCCAACTGGGATGAAAGTGTTTCCTGGAAAGCGGCAGAGCTCAACAACTGGGCCAACTGTTTGAAACAGTTATCCCATTTTAGGGATACATTTTTGGGTTGACAATGAAAGCAAGTGTTACATTTATGTACACGCTGACGAACAGTCTCACGTGCGGCCAATATCCAAAATTTTTGTCGTGATAATGACAGCAATAGGTGAGAACCTGCATGACAATTACTAACATGATAGTGATCGATCAACAACGAGACAAACTTACTAGTTTTTGGAAGAATAATAGAATGACAAAAATCAAATTCCATATGGGCATTATTCAAACGACCACCAACACAGATTTTCTCCTTCTCTACAAATGGAGATAGTTGTTGAAAACGATTAGGACAAATTTTCCCTTTTTTCAATAGAGTAAATTCTGAAGAAAAACGGATTTTTTGAACAACTTTACACAAGTAGAGCTCAGCCACGTCCAAATTTGATTCTCCTGGTTGAGATAACAGTTTCAATACCTTCAAAATGACTATCATAATATTCAACAAGCGATGATAACTGGGGCAACGATCAATCAAATTATAAATTACATTCTCAGGAGGCATTTTGATCTGAGCAATGGCTACAGCGCAATGATGTTTTAATTCAGGTGGGTTTTCTATGACCTCAAGGTCAGACCTTATGGGCCACTGACTTTCACTCATGGACAACCAGGTGGGTCCTGTCCACCACAATTTATGATCAACAAGAGCTTGTGGAGTTGAGCACCGGGACAAACAATCAGCCGGATTTCCGGCACCAGCTACATGCATCCAACAATCCACCGAACAATCTTGATCGAATCTTAGAAACACGGTTAGCAACAAACGTCTGCCACCTAGATGGAGGAGCACTAATCCAGTGTAGGACTACCATGGAGTCGGAAAAAGCCAACACTTGATTGATCTCACAACGCTCTCGAATAATGTAAATGGTTGAGTTAAGGAGGTCACACAAAAGTACTGCTGCACATAGTTCCAGACGAGGGATGCTGACAGTCTGAGATGGCGCCACCTTTGATTTGCCACATAGCAATGAAATTTGATGAGGACACTCACCATTTTGAGTTCTCAAATAGATGATAGCTCCATACCCTACCTCTGAGGCATCACAGAAATCAATTAGGGTGATTACAGAATCAGGAGACAATCCAACATATCTAGGGATTGACAATTCAGATAGAAGCGCAAATTATTTCTCTTAATTTTCCCACAAGATCCGAATTTCAATAGGAACCACATCATACCATTCCAACTTCAAACTCCATAATCGCTTAATTAGGCATTTCAAAAACAATACTACAGGAGCCAGGAGACCAAGAGGATCAAATATTCTCGCTACCATTGAAAGTATATAACGTTTAGTAACCTCTTTCTGCTCTTGATGTACAATAAACCGAAAAATAACAGCACTAGGTTGCCACTCAAGACCCAAAACAGCCAATGAGTTACCAGTTTCAAAGTCTTTTCCCAATGAGGATTTTTCATCATCAGAAAATTGAGTCAATAATTCGGGTGAATTTGACATCCATTTAGTCAATTTAAAACCACCCTTTCCAAATAATTCTTTGGACTGACTATAAAGCTGACTAGCTTCTTGTAATGATGGAACAGAAGAAACTAAGTCATCCATGTACATATGAACCGGGGGATGCTTTTCTGCTACTGGAAAATTCCTACCTTCCTCCTGTACCAACTGACGAACAGTTTGAAGTGCCAAATAAGACGAAGAGGTAATGCCATACACTACACTATTCAATTCATAGATTTCAATTGGGTCAACTGGCGAAATTTCCATACTATTCTTTGATATTTCCGACAACTCTCTTCAACCATTATCATTCGATACATTTTTGAAATATCTGCCACCAAAGTGTAGAAAAATAACCTGAAATTCTCCAGTAATATGAAAATATCAGTCTGCAATTTTGGACCAACATGCAAGATATCATTGAGTGAAGAACCACTACTGGTTTTTGCGCTAGCATCGAAAACTATTCTCACAGGAGTGCTAGAGCTACGAGATTTCACTATAGCATGATGAGGTATATAGTAACCTTGTCTATCATTCTGATTTTTTATCAATGACATGTGGCCTTGATGCAAATAATCGAGCATAATTTCATGATAAGAAATTCGGGCATCTTCTGAACAAGCTAGACGTTTTTACAAATTCAACAATCTCTTTTTTGCCATAAAAAACGAGTTACCAAGACAATCTGGTGAATTTACAAATGGTAAGGCAACAACAAAACGACCAGAGTCCAAACGGCAAACTGAGGATTTAAACTGTCTTCACAATCAATTTCTTTTGGAGTGGGCAAACTCCCCAATTTGGGACACTCCTCAAGTTCCCAGAACAGACGGATCAAACTATCCAACGGTGCACAAGCTAGTAGACAATTATTGTCTTCAGAATTAGAATAAGAAATTTTTGAAAGTGGGGCTCGACCCATCAGAATAGCTTCCAAGACGCTAGGTATAATTTTAACTGAACCCACTCCTTCTTCAAATTGACTAGGTCTCAACAAAGTAGGTATTATTTCAGCTCCCAGTATACCATCAACATTAGCAGGTATGTGGAATTTATCATCAGCCAGTTTCAATTTTTTCAAGTGAGATAATTGAGAAATATCACCTTTATTTGAGGGCAATTTATCTACAATACGATCAAAAACTAGTGACTGAACTGAAAACGACTTATTTTGTTCAGTCCTTGATGAAAAATTAAATGCTGTATGACCACGCACAACAGTTGTACCACCCCCAAAGCCAGTAGCTGAAGCTTGTAAACGACTAACAGGCAAACCCAAACGACGACAAACTCAAGTTGTTATAAAATGATGCTTACCTCTATGAACGACAGTGACTACAGCAGTGGACAATAAAACAGTAGATTACTTGGGTTGATTATTACCATTCATCATACTGGAACAACAGCTAAGAATCGGTTCTTCAGTATTTCCAGTTGTACCACTTGCTTCAGATTTATTTTTTTCTAAAATCAAAATGCAAAAGTGAGTTGTGTGGTTTATTACATTGATTGCAATCAGGGGCGAGGTGTGACTTTTTGGCTCAGTCATCTCCAGGAACAATTCAGTTCAAAGTTTGAATGAAAGCTGCACCCCCTCCCCTACTTTAAAGATAATGTTCCATTTTGAACGATTATTTATCGAGAAAGATGACATCTAGTATAAGGTAAGCTTATTATTCAAAATCATAGAGTTGAAAAGTCTAGAACTTGGTTAAATCTCAAGCTCGGAAACTGGCCCTCAAATTAATTTAAAAAATTGAAATGAAATTATTTTTTCTGTATTGATTCATACAAGTAGGCTACATCATAAAAAATGACAGGGAGAGAAAAAATAAGGTAACCTTGTGCTATTCCTCTCCCAAATTTAGATAAGGTTACACATAGTCAAGGTCAAGTCTTAGATAAGATTACACATAGATAAGGTTAAGTCTTTAGTTGTTCACTTTAGTTTTTCACCTGTAAGTTGTTCTCTAGTTGTTCACTTCACTAAATTTTCAGTTCTCAATTATTTTCACAAAGTAGATTTTTAAATTTAGATGCTTCAAAACCAAACATAGAAGAAATAATAATTATTATTATCAATAACAAATTGCAAACATAATAATTGTCGTATGGTTTGCAACACTGCCGCGGAACAGTGGAATCGCAGAAAATAGCGATGTCTATGTCGATGACTATGACCGTTACTGATTGAAGAGTGGTGGGAACCAATGCTAAATAGCATTACTGGAATCGCATATTTTTGAGAATTACATTGAACGGATGGAACTGATGATGCAGTAGTCTACTTAATTCAAGCTTGGCGCGCTCACAAAAAATGTTTCTCTTTTGGTTTCTTCACCTTTTTTGTATTTATTTCCAATATTTTTAATTTAATAATATACACATTACATATCAATTTCTGTCCAGTCATCGGCGAATCCAGAGATGACCGGACGCCTCGCCTCTAATTGCAATTCAATGAGCTACGACAATCACTCACAGCGTGATTTTTCAACAAACATCTAAAACAATAGGATTTAGCCTTCATAAAACTGAATCGCTCCCACGGCGATAATTTCAGGAACGATCGACAATCAGTCAACTTATGTGGTCCTGAATTGCATTTCAAACAACGGTCATTTGATTTTTGATTTTTATCAGATGATTGAACTGTAAAAGTCTTAGAATTGGACGAATTTTTCACAGTTTTCCACCATCAAAATTAGGTTTATCAGCTGACAACGACCTCAAATGTCTTCCTACAAAATCCTTATAATCAGGCAAATCCTTATCACGATAGGCTGATTCAAATGCTCTCCTTGATGTAGCATCCAATAGACTCAGACCTTGATACAAAATCGATCAAGGATAGAAGTTAGGCCCGACTTAGATTCAAACTTGAGAGCCTTGAAATGAAATATTTCATTCAAATGGGCATTTATTTGTGACCTGGGGTCATTTTACCGAGCTATCAAAGCCTCCCATATGATTTTATAATTCGTAGCAACCGGGGTCAAGTTTTGACAGATATTTTTGGCTTCGCCGCTTAGTTTAGAAACTAAGTACTAAACTTTATGTTTGTCAGAAAGTGTTGTATTTTCATGCACCAAACTCTTAAACAATTCATAAAAAGATGACCATTGTGATTGCTGTCCAGAAAAACTAGGCATCTCAATCTTGGGTAACATATTACTATGATCATGTTGACTGCTAGACGTTGTCAGTTCTGCTTTAGCACCATCTAATTCTTTTTTATTAAGATTTTCCAATGCTAAATTAATAACAGCTACCAACTCTAAATATGAATCATAGAATTTAATATCATAATCCGGGTTCAACTCAACTTCTAATTCAATAACAGTACTTTCAACCTGGGAGTACGGTTCAACAGTAGCTGGAATCAAACTAGCCAATGCTCTAAATTGTTTAGAAATTTCTTATCAGACAATTTTTTTATTAAGTCATGAGCTCTCTGAATTCTTTGGAATAATTGTTCTAATTTAGCTATGTTAATGCGTAAGGACTTTTCAACTTTCTCTTTGTCAGACATTTGAAAAGAGATACACTACAACACACTTTACAAAAATATTTCCCAAAGCGATGTCAATAAATTCGATTGAGACAGAAACTAGCACAATATTGCTGATAGAACAGCTATCTTGAAATGAAGATAAGCCTAAGTTATCTTCAATTGAAACAAACAACAATATGTTGATTGATGAACAAACTTGTCTGACTTGCACCAACAAAACGTAACTTGTTGTAGACATAACTCAAAAATTTTGTTAGGTTAGCCATCTAACAAAATTAATAAAAAAATTCAATTCTGAGTCAATCCAGGCGCGAGTGGACCAAAGATGTTCTGGTTGGATTAAAAATAATCCCAAAAGTGGTCTGTATAAATTTTATGGGGTTTAAATATTCAAATGGAATAAAGTTTAATTTTGCACATTAATGTCACTATAGTGAAAATGTGTTCTAATAATTATGTTTATTCCCACTGACTTTATAACGTGGATCTCACTAGGCATATACGAGTAGTGAAATAATAATATTAATTATATCGAGTGACCTGGCTGGCTCAGATCTGGTGTCAGGTAGCAACTGATCAATTAGTGAAAATTATGTGTTCTAATGTGTAATTGTGTGTGATAGGAGAGCGAGCTGTACAAGTCAGTGGTGAGTTTGCTGGAGTCGGTTGACACGCACAGCACCGACGAGCACAAGACGGGAGGGGTGTTTGGGGCGGAGGACGGCCACTACTTCCTCGACCTTGACATGGCCGTTTTGGGCGGCGACAGCGAGTACTATGCCACCGAGTATGCCACCAACATACAGGCCGAGTACGACTTCCTGCCTGAACCAATGTACAAGGGCCTTAGACTCAAGGTCAGTGCTATTTTAAAATAGAATAGAATCACTTCTTTATTTGTTGACGTGGCGAAGTTTGGACAATAATGTCCACTCTACCACTTAACCACATCGTTAGCAAAAAAAAAAAAAAACAATACAAAATATGCAGAGATAATAAAACAAATAGAAGCAAGAAATGACAATAAAATGTAATAAATATGAGAGTTTAATATTGAATAATAAAAATCTCACTATCATCAAATCTATATACAGGGTGATTCATAATTATGGTAAAATAATTTAATACGTGATATTAGAGGTAAAAATAAGAAAAAAAGTTCTTATAAACATATATCCATAAACGCTTAATTAGCGAGCTATACAGAGTGAAAGATTTCGCCCGGAATTCAGTTCCTCTGGTGAAATACACCGATGCTGAATTGTTTGGGGACTAGTTTTTGAAAAACTTATGCTGGATTCATATGGAAAAATATCTGGAAAATTGAATAAAACTAGTCTGGAAGCTGTAGTGCGAGTAGTTTTTGAGAAAAAAGTTGAAATATGCAAAAAATCTAAGTAGAAAAACATAGACTTCTACGTTTGATGCCCAATAACTTTCTTTAATGACCAGTAAACAAATAATTTTTCACAATAAAAATTGTAGAGAATTTAATTCTGAAAAGAATGATGTAATCTGTATAAACTAAATTTGAATAAAAGTTGGATGAAATGTATTCTTATGTAGTACATTACACCACAAAAATTTGCTGTTTTATGAGGAGAGAACTAATAACTGATAAGTTGTAGCTGATTGCAAATAAAATATTCCGTTTTTTATGAAAAGTTTTTTTTATGAAAGTAGCATATCTAAATGACATTAAACTTATACCAAAAGACTAGTAGATTATGTCATTAAGCCTGGGAGGAAGCTCGAACAGAAGTAGATGATCTCCTATGATTCCTGCCCAAATGTTTACTGAAAACTGATGTTGTGGAAGATTGGGATTGATGGCATGAGGATTCTCAGATGCCCAAATATGTTATTTGTGGACGTTAACGATAGCTGTTCTTGTAAAGTGTGCCTCGTCGGTAAATAAAACGGTTGTTAAAAAGTTTGGGTAAACAAGTTTTACTAAAAACCATCGGCAAATACCAGCACGGGGAATACAGTTTCGTGGCAATAGAGTATGAACTTTCTGGAGGTGGTATGGATGTAATTGTTGCTCTTTTGGTATCCTGCAAATAATAGATTGATTGACATTAAACTGCACTGACAATTTTCTTGTGTTCTTCTCGGGATGTTCATAAATTTCATTAAGAACTTGTTCTTCTAACTCAACAGTCTTAGTAGATCGGGGTCTGCCTGCATAAATGTGCTCTTTGGATATCAAAGAATCTGTCTCAGACAGACGTTGATGAATAGTGGCAAAAAACCTTGAACTTGGACATACTCGGTTAGGAAAGTTCTCTTGATACAAACGTCTTGCTTCAGTACTATTACAGTAGTGTCCCATTCCATACATTAAATGCATGTCAGCTAATTCGGAGTATGAATAATGTCTAAAATTACCTGCCAGTTTTTAAAAAGTTAACACAAAAGCAAAGTGAAATGGTTATAAATAACTGGTTAATAGGTTAAACAAAAAACACAGCGCGGCTACAGTAGGCCTAACTTACAGTTTGTTTTTTTGTTCAACAGTGAGCTAAAATATTTGACGGCATTCTAATTAGATTGGATTTTCATGCAACTAACCATTTATCTCTACTAATATTGATTGGAAGATCATTTCATTAGTACGACATTATGATACAGAATACATATAGAGTATAATGAGTTATCAATCACACCAACAACTTATTTATTAAACATTATACATAGGAGGAGGTGATAAAATGTATAATTAAGATTCGGAATAGCATTCAGACTCCTGAATGAAGTTCTTCCTCTTTCTCAACTCCCTGGCCTACAACTTTTATTGCAAAAAAATGATTTGTTTACTGGTCATTAAAGAAAGTTATTGGGCATGAAACGTAGAAGTCTGTGTTTTTCTACTTGAATTTTTTGCATATTTCAACTTTTTTCTCAAAAACTACTCACACTACAGATTCCAGACTAGTTTTATTCAATTTTTCAGATATTTTTCCATATGAATCCAGCATAAGTTTTTCAAAAACTAGTCCCCAAACAATTCAGCACCAGAGGAACTGAATTCCGGGCGAAATCTTTCACCCTGTATAGCTCGCTAATGAAGCATCTATGGATATATGTTTAAAGGAACTTTTTTTCCTATTTTTACCTCTACTATCACGTATTAAATTATTTTACCATAATTATGAATCACCCTGTATAAAATCGAAATGGCACTCACTCACTGACTGACTGACTGACTGACTGACTCACTCGCAGAACTAAAATTCTACCGAACCAAAAACGTTCAAATTTGGTAGGTATCTTCAGTTGGCCCTTTAGAGGCGCACTAAGAACGGATTTGGAAAAATTTCTAAAGATATGTCCAAAATCTGCGTTTTCCAGTGTTTTTTAGCGTTTTCTCAGCTTTATCGAAAACAAATGAACAGAGAATGTTCAAATTTAGTACAGAAGCTCAGCTAAAGTGTAATAATGTTGTGTTAGAAGGAATTTGAAATAACGCCAAAGATACGCCCAAAATCTGCGTTTTTTTGCGTTTTCTCAGCTTTATCTAGAATAAATGAACAGAAAATGTTCAAATTTACTACAGAAGCTCAGCTGGGGTGTAATAATGTTGTGTTAGAAGGAATATCAAATAACGCTAAAGATACGCCTAAAATTAGCGGTTTTTTGCGTTTTCTCAGTTCTTTCATCAAGTAATAGACAGAAAATGTTCACATTATGTAGGCGAGCAAAGCGAGCCAGCTGATCTCATTTTTGGACGATCCAGTCGGGGGTCCAGGGGGCGGAGTCCCCTGGCTAGACGGATATGGCAAGCGAAGCGAGCCTGACGGCTAGTATTTTATAAAATATCTTTGAAAACCCTCAATCAGTAGTATTGGACTATCGAATAAGTTATAACATTATTACATCATCAAAGATCTATTATAAAATATTTGCAAGTAGGCTACAATGGGCCTCTTAGCAGAAGTCATACGGTAATTCGGTATTGCAATGGGCCCCTTAGCAGAAGTCATACGGTAATTCGGTATTGCAATGGGCCCCTTAGCAAAAGTCGTATGGTAATTCGGTACTACAATTGGCCCCTTAGCAGAAGTCATATGGTAATTTGGTACTACAATGGGCCCCTTAGCAGAAGTCATATGGTGATTCGGTACTACAATTTGTCCCTTAGCAGAAGTCATATGGTAATTCGGTACTACAATGGGCCCCTTAGCAGAAGTCATATGGTAATTCGGTACTACAATGGGCCCCTTAGCAGAAGTCATACGGTATTCGGTACTACAATTGGCCCCTTAGCAGAAGTCGTATGGTAATTCGGTACTACAATTGGCCCCTTAGCAGAAGTCATACGGTAATTCGGTACTACAATTGGCCCCTTAGCAGAAGTCATATGGTGATTCGGTACTGCAATGGGCCCCTTAGCAGAAGTCATATGGTAATTCGGTACTGCAATGGGCCCCTTAGCAGAAGACATATATGTTAATTCGGTACTGCAATGGGCCCCTTAGCAGGAGTCATACGATAATTGGTACTACAATGGGCCCCTTAGCAGAAGTCATACGGTATTCGGTACTACAATGGGCCCCTTAGCAGAAGTCGTATGGTAATTCGGTACTACAATTGGCCCCTTAGCAGAAGTCATATGGTAATTCGGTACTACAATTGGTCCCTTAGCAGAAGTCATATGGTAATTCGGTACTACAATGGGCCCCTTAGCAGAAGTCATATATGTTAATTCGGTACTACAATGGGCCCCTTAGCAGAAGTCATACGGTATTCGGTACTACAATTGGCCCCTTAGCAGAAGTCGTATGGTAATTCGTTACTACAATTGGCCCCTTAGCAGAAGTCATATGGTAATTCGGTACTACAATTGGCTCCTTAGCAGAAGTCATATGGTGATTCAGTACTGCAATGGGCCCCTTAGCAGAAGTCATATGGTAATTCGGTACTACAATGGGCCCCTTAGCAGAAGTCATATGGTAATTCGGTACTACAATGGGCCCCTTAGCAGAAGTCATACGGTAATTCGGTACTGCAATGGGCCCCTTAGCAGAAGTCATACGGTAATTCGGTACTGCAATGAGACCCTTAGCAGGAGTCGTATGGTAATTCGCTACTACAATGGCCCCCTTAGCAGAAGTCATATAGTAATTCGGTACTGCAATGGGTCCGTTAGCAGAAGTCATATATGTTAATTCGGTACTACAATGGGCCCCTTAGCAGAAGTCATACGGTAATTTGGTACTGCAATGGGCCCCTTAGCAGAAGTCATACGGTAATTCGGAACTACGGTACTGAACTATGTACTGTATTGAATAAAAATACTCACATACAATCACAAACTTATTGAGAATCGAAATTCCAGTTTTCTACACCAGTATCAATTTTTTTTGAACTGTTTCAAAGGGTTTAGTGGACAAATAAGCTACCTGATTATTTTACTGTTTCAATTTTTTTTTCATAAAACAGTTTACCAAAGATTGATAGATGGTTCAGGCTACCAGTAAAAACTGAAACCGAGAATTTGTTAATTTAATGAACATGTGGTTGTGACTGTTCCTAATATTTTTATCTAATGTGGATAACTACCACAAAATTAAACTTACTATTATAGAAGATATTGATTTTATTTGTTTTAAAAGAATTTTGTTTTGAAATTTGATTTCAATATCTGGATCTCATATTTATTCTCATCATAACCGCATGGGAGAAGTTAGTATGACACAGATTAATATGCAAAGGATTAACTCTATAATGCTTATGTTAATATTGTTGCAACTACGAAAATTTAAAATAAAAACACATTATTTTGTGTTTTCTACTAGAAATGTTCTATTTTCATAATACCAGGGTTTATTAATGTGTTTTTATTTCACCATGGTAAAATTCTACAAGATCTCTGAATACTGTTCAATTTATTTAAAATATTTGATTTCAAAATGTTATTTTTTCCAGGTGCTTCAAAGCTTTCTACAGATACCAAATATATTTGCAACCAAAGAATTCAGGGAGAAATACGAGGAGCAAGCCAGAGCTAACATACAAAAAGAAGTTGAAAAGCTAAAATAAATGTATTTCTTATCGGTATTTCAACTTTTCTAATCAAATTTGTGCAATTGATTGAAGTCTCATATCAAAGTTGAGATAGAATAAAAATTCTATTCATTGTATATTTTTATATGCCTAATAGTGTACTTATTAGGTATGGTGAAATAATGAGAGGAGTCAGCTTGTACGTGTTGAACTTGAATTAAATTCAATTGTTTTGCTTAATGCTTATGTTGATCTATTATTTATTAAAAACCCGCTCAACTGAAAACACCTTAGTTCCAATCCCCTGCTGGAAGATTTGCATTGAATGACAACTCGGCTGACGGCTTTGGCTAAGCCTAGATAAATTATATCATTTCAGAGAAAATACGATTACCGAGTACATATCAAAGAAAATGTTTTTTCAAGATATAAAAGTGAATTTATTATTAAAATTATTTTCTTTTAGTTTATGTCATTTTTGTGAACCGGCAAATAAAGTTATATTTTATAGACATTGAATGAGATTTATTCAAATGATTCAATAATATAATCAATGCTTGTAGTAATTAGTTTGAATGGAATGGATCGATTGCATCTATAATGGTGAGATTTACTTTCACTGTCAGCATTCTTTATAAAATTTATTGATGTTTCCCATTCAATAAATGCTGACAGTTTAAAACGAATCTCAATATAGAACATTTGAAAATGTAATATTATTTATAGTCATGAGAAAATTTATTTTAAAAAACTACATTATTAAACCACTCTTTAGAATTTCATCTGTCACTCCACCTTAATTTGTACCCTTCAAATAGATACAATTCGTAAATTGTACCCTCCATAAAGATACAATTTGAAAATTGCAACTTAGTTGAATCATCCTGATGGCCGTTTTCACACTTACCGATTGTCGACCGACATTTTTATCGCCGCGACACTCTTAAATGTCATCCAATTGGCTGAGAACTAGCCAATCGGAGGTCATTCTCTGTATGTTGACAATAATGTCGGTTCACATACATTCGTAAGAATTTACTTTATTCAATTATAAGAGTACATATGACACTACAGAAGTTTTTAGAACGGTTTAATGGAGATTTCAACAATTTTTATAGCCTAATATTTTCTGTTTTTGACTACTACTAAAGCATACTTATATTTACATAACAAACCAAATTTCTAGTAATTATATAAATTACATTCAATTTTGGGTATAAAATATTACTTAGGTATATGGTAACAAATATAGATTACACTGTTTAATGACTCTGTTGCACAAGAATAAGATTTTTACAATTTCGAACTTTATCTTAAAATGATGAGGTTTGGCTTTTGATCGACTTTTGCTTGTGAGTGTACTTGAAGACTCATGGTAATTTTCATAGTGGAAAATTCCCTATCATATATTTGACAAACTTTTATCAAGGATTTGATTCCCCATTACGCCCTTTCTACACTTTCAAATATTTGATAGAAGATATTATGACCTATTCCATGATTTCACAAATCATAATATGATCATTTGACTGTGTAATGGGGCACTAAGGGATCTGCTTCATCTGCATATTTTTAAAAGGTTGGCGAAATATGTATTCTGTTGAATAAAAATAAGCATCGAGTTATCATCATGTTATCGATCACATTGTGCAAGATAAGCGGAGTTGCAACATATGAGACCTCATGAAACCTATAGCTTATGAAACAATCATAATTCATCCATAATTGCTATCCAATCTTATTTGTAGGTTGTTTAGAAAAAATGATTGAAATATTCTACAGGAGGATAAACATACCTCAGTTTTCACCAGATAGACACATTAATTTGATTAGAAACCTAATCACAAATATGTGCGATCGCATACCAAGAGCTGGTACATTATTGGAAACCTTATTTAAAAGATGCAATTCTAACTGGCCTCTCTAATTGCCATTTGCACATTGTAAGTTAAAACTGGAACGGAACAGCTGGTGGGGTTAAACGGGAATGGTTAGATCAAATTGTTCAGATCAGCGTTAAAATTGATTGTAAATATGGCTCTGAATATGTGATTGGTTATAGTTGGTTATAAGGACCAGACAATATTATGTGTTTTTTCAGGCGGTGTTTTCAGATTTAGCAGGACAGGAAGCTCTCCTATTGGCTGATTGAAAAAGGCTTAATATGGCCTGGTCCTAGCTCTGACATTAATTAGTTACATCGCCAATTAATACACCCAATTTTCACGACAAACCTGCGACCCTATTAAGACAACCAGCTGGTACGCTCAATCAAGTCAGCTAATTCTCACAATCAAATTTAAACTGAGATTTCTAAAATAGTCCCAAACATTTTCTAAAATCATTGACTAGAATCACTTCCGGAATACGCACAACCATAGAAGTTGACAACATCCTCACCAACTATTTCGGTGATCTCTTCCTGTAGTAACTGGTGCAGCGACTTGTTGTCGTGTTTGTAGATCCAGGACTGTCGGGAGGGGAGGTAGTCATAGCGCTTGGGGCCACTTGAGGGGGAACTCAGCCAGATCTGCAGGTTGGGACTCTGACGGTTGATGACGTAGGTGCCATGCTGCTCTCCGAATTGCACTGTCAGCACTCCGTCCTGTCAAACAATACATAAATAAAATAATATAATTCAATACAATATATCTACTTCATATCACTAAGGGCCGGTTTCCGAGCTCGGCATTTAGCTATTAGTCCAGTCAAATGGTCGTTTTTCAAACAGCTCCGAAAGAATTTTTCTCGACGGTTCCATATGTATTTTGGGGCGCTGAATTCGAATCTGAAATTTGCTGAAACGCCAGAGGGCGGCTTTACCCCCGAAACCCCCCAAAATTTTGGACTTTTTCAATTTTCCCATTTAATCTCGAAAACCTTGAGTCTCTCAAGAAAATCATTCTTGACAGAATTAAAGAGAATAAAATTTCCAATAAATTGAGTGGTCACGCAGGATTCTACCATTTTTGGTTCCGGAGCTACAAATTTTCAAAAAATATATTTTTTTAAAATTATGTGAATCTACCACGTTTACCCTATACAACTTGGAGTATTATCAAGTAACTAGCTGGCCCGGCGAACTTCGAACCGCCAAATAGTTTGATGCATCTCATAACAAACTTTAGCTGGATGCACACCTGAGGAGGCGTGATGCGGCATTTTATTTATATGGATAATTTTCCTACTGCAAAATAAATAATTACTAAAAATCAATTATCTCTGAACACCGAAACAGCACAATTATTCGAAACAATGTCTTTAGAGCATGTAAGCCTTTAACCTGAGGCCGCACTGCTGGATGGTTACACACAGAACAGTCATTTTACTTTCCTTGCCCTATTACCATAGGTAAGGAAAGTATTGCTTTCCGAAAAAAATTAAGGTACCCCAATTTCTAAATTTCTATATGTTTCAAGGTCCCCTGAGTCCAAAAAACTGGTTTTTGGGTATTGGTCTGTATGTGTGTGTGTGTGTGTGGTGTTGTGTGTGTGTGTGGTGTGTGTGTGTGTGTGTGTGTGTGTGTGTTGTGTGTGTGTGTGTGTGTGTTGTGTGTGTGTGTGGTGTGTGTGTGTGTGTGGTGTGTGGTGTGTGTTGTGTGTGTGTGTGTGTGTGTGTGTGTGTGTGGTGTGTGTGTGTGGTGTGTGTGTGTGTGTGTGTGTGTGTTGTGTGGTGTGTGGTGTGTGTGTGTGTGTGGTGTGTGTGGTGTGTGTGTGTGGTGGTGTGTGTGTGTGTGATGTGTGTGTGTGTGTGTGTGTGTGTGTTGTGTGTGTGTGTGTTGTGTGTGTGTGTGGTGTGTGTGGTGTGTGTGTGTGTGTGTGGTGTGTGTGTGGGTGTGTGTGTGTGTGTGTGTGTGTTGTGTGTGTGGTGTGTGTTGTGTGTGTGGTGTGTGTGGTGTGTGTGTGTGGTGTGTGTGTGTGTGTGTGTGTGGTGTGTGTGTGTGTGTGTGTGTGTGTGTGTGTGTGTGTGTGGTGTGTGTTGTGTGTGTGTGTGTGTGTTGTGTGTGTGTGGTGTGTGTGTGGTGTGTGTGTGTGTGTGGTGTGTGTGTGTGTGTGTGTGTGTGTGTGTGTGTGTGTGTGGTGTGTGTGTGTGTTGTGTGGTGTGTGTGTGTGTGTGTGTGTGTGTGTGTGTGTGTGTGTGTGTGTGGTGTGTGTGTGTTGTGTGTGTGTGTGTTGTGTGTGTGTGTGTGTGTGTGTGTGTGTGTGTGTTGTGTGGTGTGTGTGTGTGGTGTGTGTGTGGTGTGTGTGTGTGTGTGTGTGTGTGTGTGTGTGTGGTGTGTGTGTGTGTGTGGTGTGGTGTGTGTGTGGTGTGTGTGTGGTGTGTGTGTGTGTGTGTTGTGTGTGTGTGTGTGTGTGTGGTTGTGTGTGTGTGTGTGTGTGTGTGTGGTGTGTGTGTGTGTGTGTGTGTGTTGTGTGTGTGTGTGTGTGTGTGGTGTGTGTGTGTGTTGTGTGTGTGTGGTGTTGTGTGTGTGTGTGTGTATGAGTGTATGTGCGTCTGTGTACACCAAGGTAGTTAGTTCAATATACCGTGGTGTACACGATATCTCATCTCCCAATTAACGGAATGACTTGAAATTTGGAACTTAAGGTCCTTTCACTATAAGGATCCGACACGAACAATTTCGATCAAATGCAATTCAAGATGGCGGCTAAAATGGCGAAAATGTTGTCAAAAACAGGGTTTTTCGTGATTCTCTCGGAAACGGCTCCAACGATTTTGATCAAACTCATACCTAAAATAGTCATCGATAAGCTCTATCAACTGCCACAAGTCCCATATCTGTAAAAATTTCAGGAGCTCCGTCCCATCAATGCAGATAGATTCCCAATTATCAGGCTTCAGATACAATTGAAACAAAAAAATTAAGTGGAGTAGATTGAGCATGAAAATCTCTACAATTAATGTTCAGTAACATTTTCACCTAAAATTGAAAATAAGCTTTAATTCGAGAAAATGTGATTATTCAATTGCAAATTATTGTTGATTCTATTAAATCATTCACTATGAAGAGATAGCAGACCTTATGTGTGTCTCCAGCGTTATTGTCCTGTCACCAGCTGGCTCAAATCTTTGAATAGTAGACTTGAGATGCGCGGGAACACTAGCGTCAGGTGATCAATTTTCATAACGGCAAGGAAAGTTGTGTGAGTGCGCCACACCAGATTTTTGTTCTTAGTCGGGGCGTTTAGAATAAAATACATAGGCGGTTATAGAGCAGCACACACTCTTGTCTACTATCTATCGACGGCTGTTGTATGACGCAATGATTATAACAGCTGATTTTTATTTCTGTGTGTGGCCAGCTCACAAATCTTCTCCCGTAAGGATTACATGTAAATTTTGAAGGACC
>NW_024090426.1:0-29491 GCF_014356525.2 Nilaparvata lugens
TGGCGTGGCGGGGTCAGAGCGTTCATGATACACACAGGAAGCGTCAAGCGCTAGAAGAGTAGAGTAGAAGAGAACAAGAGTAGACCAGACTGGCACTCGCACTGTGACGCTACGCTCCGTGAATAGACGCTTCCAGTGTGATGCGTCTTATTACTTACATGATATTGTTCACGACGCTCCTCAATGCCACACTCCGCTCCGCCTTCAGTGTGTTTGTACCCTTGATGTCCCTTCACATTCATACTGTAACTCTCATTTCATTTAGTTTTTCTTAAAGCTTCGACTTATGATTATTAATTCCAATATGATTTATTATTCATAAATTTAATTAATTAATTCAAGTATTTACATTATTTACTATTTTTTTCAATTATAAAAGAGAAGCTTTTATTATGAAACAAATACAGCAACTAAAACAAAAATCGGAAACTGATGCACCTATATTGCTGATTTTTCAACTAATATTCAATATTTATGAAATGTAAATGAGCCCCTCATAAATTAGAATTCGTTTTAATCGTTGTTGATTTTCTCATAAATATTATCTTTTTTCCATAGCTAAGTACATCGCCCCGACGGACAGAAGCCGATACATTTAAACAGAAGTGGCAAGCCCTGGGTGAATGGAAGCCCGACGTTTGCGGCCGATATGAGACGAAAAGAAGACAGAAGGAATAAGGAGAAGCCAGTCAAATGATCTCGAGGCTTTTGCCAAGAAAACAAGGAGTTCTGTGGCCAGATTGCACAGGAAGCTAACCTCCAGGCCGGAGTCGACTATGAGTTTCAGGTCAGTTGCTATTATCATTCACAAATTGTAATATCAGAAAATTGTAATATTCGTGCCTACAAGGTGATTTAAATGATTTTATCTCGGCTTTTTCACAATCCTTACACTACATTGACAAGCTCGACATCAAATTCAATATATTTACAATATTTTATTAACCTGACAACGGTCTCATGACCAGACTTTTCTTTGACTACCTATGTATTTGTGTGCGTATTGCCATTATATATGGCCATATGCTATATGCCATACGCTAATAATAATAAAAATCATTCCATAGATGGAAATTATGAGAAATTGCATTTATTCTAATGGTAATTAATTAATGATAATTCTCATTAAACCAAAATCCAATTAAATGCTATAAATCACCCCGGAGGCGTCTGCTACTGCAAATATTGACAACAGGGTTAACAGCTAGATGGAAAGTCGATGAGAGCTACTATCCAAAAATTATTTGCCAGTCTGGGAATCGAACCTGATACCTCCTAATTGCTAGTCAGGAATGCTTACTCTTTCACCAAACTGACAAACACTGGATAGATAGATAGATAGATAGATAGATAGATAGATAGATGATTTATTTGAACAAAGCAAATACATAATAATGCACAAAAGCATTTCACAATGTATTTCATAAGAATAAGTACAATATTAAAAACTTTATTTTACAAAAATCATCATAGACTTGGCAGAAGCTGTCAGTCGAGTTGTTTACTCTATAATACACTTTCAATAACTACCTTATCTGAGTTTTGACCTTCGTCTTGCTAATCAATTTTATTCTTCAATTCTATTCTCAACACAGACCACATTTAGGCGTACGGTATTTTTCACAACTTAGATAACCAAACTATAACAGTATCGCTGCATCGATTCTTATCTCATCACCAGAAATGAAACGTTCTACTTCCAACACTGATTCGTCTAGCCGAAAAAAGTCTCGATTTTATTTAATCTTTCTCAACTACTGTTTATTCCCATCTATCCTGTCATGGTCAATTTGAACACCTCAATACTACACTAATACTATTTCACTAATAGGGATAAATTATTGTCATGTACACTAAGAAAAATTTGTTGATTTAGATAATGTTTCATAGCAAAATAGTATGTTTTACATAAAAAATAATAATTATAATGCAATTTCTTGTTCAAATCAAACATTATCAAGCTGACTTGAGTGGAAGAACATAATTTAATCTAGTCTGACCATTCAACTGACAAGAAAATTAAGTTTCAAGTACCTAAATTAAAAGTAATTTCTTAGTATTTAAAAGAAAACTATGCAATCTTAGCTGTTGAATTTACTCACCAACCATTCCCTATAACGCAGAGCATCCCTAAGATACCCATCAAGGTTGTACCAATACCAATGTCTACCATTCAAATAACTAATTATTGTATCTTCACTCATATATGTGTAACGAAACCACGCCTGTCTTATCGCCCCTAGTACTTTACACTTACCCATGAAGTGGACCAATCTCTCAGGCTCTCTACTGTTACATAAGGAACATATATGCCTATTCTCCTCCCTATCTGGTCTGAAGTTTAGCGGCAGAATGGAAGCTCTAGCTCTAAAAATTATATTTTTATGACACTCCTCTTGTAAGAGTCTTTCAATTACGTGCGATCTCCTAAGTCTACCAGTAAAGAAGAGTACATACTATGATATACTGACTGATCAGCTCGCTCTCTCCATGCAATACAAGTTCTCTGCTTCACTTCTAGCAGCATTTGATTCATGCAATTCAACCATCTGTCCACTTGAATTGTGCTATCAGACCATTCTATGGTTATATCATAGCGCTGACAGAGACTTAGCCAAACCTTATACCAACCGCATTTCCTGACAAAGAATTCATACGTTATTCTACGTGGATATCGACTCTCTGGCATATTGAATACTTTATTAAATATAATTCATATGAATTCTCAAAGTATAGATCCACATCAGCTCCATACCGCACTCTAATAGATCACATAGTCAGGGGTATTCTTGGGAAGGCCAAATAATCTTTTAATGAAATATTTTTGATTTTTTTCTACTCGGTCACTATGCAAGTAGCTCCACACTTGCGCTGCATATGTCACTGTAGACTCACATGCCGCACTAAAAACATGCCACTTGGCTGAAAGGGGAACTGTCTCATTCTGGATTAGGCTTCTCCACATACTATTAATACCATATCTCGCCGCTGTTTTCCTATCATCCCAATGCCTTTTTAGTGACAGGGAGGACGTGAATATTGCCCCCAAATATTTATACTGATTAACAACCTCCACAACCTCATCTCCATAGAATCATTTTTCACTTCTTCTAAGTTTACCACCTTCCGCAAGACAACAATTTTGGATTTTTCCATATTTACAACTAAGTTCCACTTAATGCAATAACTTCTTAATCTATTTATCATTTTTGCAAGAGAATCGGGGTATCGGCTAATATAACGACATCGTCAGCATACATGAGCCCATTTAAATCTAGGTTCCCCACAGATACTCCTCCACCTATATAATCGGAAAGATCATGTATAAATAGGGAGAATAAAATTGGCGAGGCTAAACAGCCTTGTTTTACGCCGCTATTTATTGCAAATTCGGCCGACAATCCTCTACCACTGTTACACCAAATTCTACACTTATTATCGCTATAAATTGAATTGAATTGAAAATGCCTTTATTTACATAATACAACAATAAAACCAAACACTACAAGAGAATGTATATCAGAAATGTAACACAGGGCAAAAGTTTTGACATAGCCCGAAAGATTGTATGCCAGGAGTCGGTATCATGCTATCATAATTATACTGTATACATTTCATTTCCATCTACTAAAAATTTCAAAATAATGCAAAAGTTTACACACATGCAAATGATTAAACACAATAAAAAAAAATCAATTAATCTTTCCAGAAAAAATAACTTACTTGAAACCGAAAAATACATACAAGTGAATAAATATACTGAATAAACCAAGTAATAAATAGTAATAAAACTAGTAATAAATATACTCAATAAACTGAAATATACTATTATTTTAATAATTGAACTCCCTTATTAACTCATTTCTAACAGAAGCTGCCCTTTCCACATACCGCGCTAGCATACTCCAATCTTTTCCATTCAACCATTCTATCATCTCCGAATCTGTTAGTATGTTTATGCTCAGATACATTTTCCGTACCCCCACTAGAACTGGACAAACCCCTAGGAAATGCTTTATGTCCTCTCTCTGTCTCAAATCACACATAGAGCATTGTCATTGTGCCTCTTCCCTCCCACTACCAAAGTTCAAATTTAGCAGCGCGCCACGTGCCTTGAGTATGCAGCCCATCGTCTTTTTACAAAGTTCAGTTTCAGATAGTTTCTTCCTTTTTCCTTGTCCAGTAGGATATATAGGCTATGAAATTGCACAGAAGTTGCTCTTTGTAAGCTAGACATAACATTTTCCTCTTTCATTGTCTCACACAACAATTCGAGCTCTCGTTTCCATTCATTCCTGTCTATCACTCATCCCGCCAACCTACATCCATATTTCTCATCCCAACGTATCCATTCCTTAAACCAAGATGTCCTATTCTCTATTATTTTCTCCGCTTGCTTTCTAGGCAGTCTATTACATACCATATTCAATGCCTTGAACGTATATTCAACATGCATTCAATATTATAGATATCCCAATTAAACCTTTTTTTCAAATATTAGAAGCATGTGTCCCCCCGACTACGATAAATGCTATCTGTAATTTCTCTATCCCCTGCTACCACACCTAGTCCGTACGCACTAAATCACTTACTGTCTATAAGAAAATATCTCATAATTATTATCATTGCTATTGTGCAGTGCTATACTCTCATCCCTTATATATTTCTCGACTTACATAGAACAATAAAATTAAAATATGGCATTAGATGCTAATTTAGGTTCTATTTCGGGTGGGGGGAGATTTTTCCCATATCCCCCCTTGGATACGCCACTGACGGTATTGATTATGTCATTTAACTGTAGTTAAATTTGATAGACGTGCTTGCAACTGGCAGTAGATCAGTTAATGATCTATTCTATTGTTGTTTAGAAGGTTACACTTAATAGAGTTGAAATTTTTATTCAAAATTTCGAATTCAAATTTTCTGTAAGTCATTATACAATATGAATTATAAACCTATCAAATTACATCTATCATTTTCAATATGATAAAAATTAAATTGTCAGACTTATATTGTAAGTGTATATTTATTATGAATTTCCATAATCTTGGATATTCTGAGAGTAATTTGGTCTGTGATTTGTTGATGTCGCGTCAATTTCCATATAAATACATCTATTTGAAATTGATTAAAACATCATCTCTCGGATGCACGTACGTCTATTAAATTCATCTGCGATTAAATTACGTTATCTATCTATCGAGACCAGTGATTGAATTGGACAATGCGATGACATTTAACGCGGTTAAATTTGTTTGTTTTCAATAGATTCTTAAAGACTCTTATCAGAGAATAGGAATTGTCAAAATTTATAACACATACGGTAACACCAAAAGGAGAAGAAAATCACACAAAACTCTCTTTACACACAAACTCTGCCGTGATATAGAACACTCCAACCATCAATAATCTCTTCAACTCCTAAAAAACATGGACATCTTCACAATTTTTCAAATTAGTTTAAGCTTTTTAATAAATTTAAGGCTCATATATGTTGGGTTTTTTCAAAAAGAGCTGTTCTGTGATACAGTGAAGCAGAATCTCCTCAATTTCTTGTATTTATGTGTATAAGCATTTCTAGACATAGCTTTTATTTTATTTTAGTTTAACATGCATAATTACCTTACAGATATAAATAGAGGGAACGGTTAGTATGCCTAGTTCTATAAAGTGATTTCTACAGGACTGTGTAGTTATAATACCTTTAATTGCTCTTATACCCTTTTTTGGAGCTTGAACATACTCCAATCAAAGGCTCTGAAGAAAAGAAATTTTATACAAGCGTTAAGTAATAGAAATTCAAGTACCCATTTAAAAACTTTCAATTCACAATATGTTGCAATAGTAATAAACCAACATTGAATTACAAATAGCCTAATGTTGATGTTAACTGATCTATTATTTTCTTGTGTTTCTAGATCAACGACTGAAAGCTACTAAAAAACCGGAAGACAGGACACCGACTGATGATGGGGATGACACTGATGACGACATCAAAGTCAAGAAACTAAAAAACTTCGAAAAATGACCTGGCACAAGTGGCTGTCAAGAAAGCGATCCACAAGGGTAAGAAAAAAGTGTTCTGAAGTGACACAAAGAAAACTCTGGAAAACACTACGAAAGTAATGAAAAACAACACGAAAACAGCCCTGAAAAAAGTTGTGGTTAACAAGAAAGAAGCGCTGAAAAATGCTACCAAAGAAGTGTTTAACCCAAGCGCTACGAGCGGAGAGAGTCAACTACAAGTCACGAGCACCAAATTCTAAAGGACCGCCATTCTCAGTAGTACACAGATTCACCCTATACTATCAGCATTGATTCAATTTGAAGCATACCTGAGGAATACTGAGTACTGTCAGGTTGAAGTGAATCTCACCGTAGGTAGTGAGAAGTCAGGTGAGGTTTTGGAATTAATTGGAGAGGTAATTATGTGGATTATTATTGTGTTTCTAATAAAACGGTATCCCGCAGTTACAATACGGTTTTTGTTTGCTCTACAATAATTGAGTTGAATTATACGGTTTGGGATGGAATAAAAATTGAATTTTTTTCAGAGATTCCTGCAAGTTTTATCAAAATAATTATTTACTAAAGGAAGTACAGTATTATGAATATACTCACCAATACTTTGAAATATTTGTAGCCTTCACTTCTTCAGATTTGCAATATTCCAAGAACTTGACATTATTACTCATCACTCTTCATAAATTATTGTAGGGTTTTTAATTATTGTAAGCTGCTATTTTAAGAAATATATGACTGTTCAATAAATTGGTTATTGTATTGCCAACATGTGTACTTATTCTATTTCACGTGACTATTTTCACAAGTGAAAATCAGAAATGTAGACTCTACATCACAAAATAAAAACAAGTATCAAACAGGTTCTAAAGGTACAATACCTAATTCTGTTCATGATAATATTTGGCCGACAATTCACATCCAACCCATTCCACCACATTTTCTCTTCTTTTTGCAATAGACAAATGACAAAAACACAGTCAATTACAAACCATCATGAACAAAGGTCACATGATAATATGGTAATTTAGCACCAGAAAATCTAAGTACTATCCCTATAAGCAAAATCAACTTGAATCGAAATCAAAACAAGCTCGTTTTGTCAAACGTGAGGGCTTGATTCAAGATTCCATTCGCATGCGTTTAGCTCGAAATGAGTTAATTCCTAGAGTCCGTTTATACATCGTTCTAGCTAGTTTCGAGCTCGAAATGCAGGCTCAAATCAGGCGGGTGCTGCGAGCTAAAATCAAGGTCGCGTTGCTAGCTCGATTCGGCCCGAGATGTACAGTCGAATCAGGATTGAGATGCAGTCTCGACTCAGGCTTGAAACGCATGCTGGATGCAATCCCCCCATTCAAGGCCACCTGGCACACCTTTGACGAAATGCGAGCTCGATTCTATTGTGATTCTAGCTCAATTAGAGTCTGATTCAAGCTGGACGTTTAGAGTGAATCAATCCTGATTCAAGGCATACTGCCTTCTTGAAGTAAGCTTATTTCAGCTTCGAAGCATGAATCTGATTCAAGGCCAGTGCAATCCAATATCAATGCTAAATCATAATCCAAATTTCATTCAGAATTTGAAATAAATCTGTAATTCTTATTATTCATGATTCAATTATTCTTCCAAACTAATGCTACAATCTTACTATTGCCTTAATACTCCATTTCTATACTCAGTGGATATCCATACATTTTGTATATGGATGAAATCCATATATATTCAATTTGAAATATTCCTTAAAATTCTGTGAATGGCAAATTACTTATTCATTCTCTTCTGTCAGGGCAGTTTATAAGCTGTCTCTGTAGCTGTATTGATTGAGTCGAGATTGACCTCAGCTAACCAATAACAGCTTGCAGACTGTCCTGAGAGGGAGCAGTGCATGAGTCACTTGCCATTTGATGAATTAAATCAAATCTGATATAGTTCAAACAGCCCTCTATGCTTTCAACAACTCAAATGGAATACAGTTCATTTACAGCTGATTATACATCTGAGTAACACATCAATTATTACTTTGAATATAGTTTATTTTCTTTAAAGCTTAACTTCATAGTATATCATTATGAGCAAAAAATGTAAATAAGAAACATTATTTTCAATAAAATGCAATGATTTTTATTAAATATTACAAAAATTGAACTTTCAATTTATAACTAATTATATATTTTTACTTTGAACTGCTATCGTCCTCGATTTGAGCTTCATGAGGCGTAGTCTCTCTGCTCTTGGTCCTGTAAAATATGAAATGTACAGTTAAGTGGGATAACTTAATAGGTTATTATGAGTAAAATATAAAATTTCTCGGTAATCAATTCTCAGAATGCTGATTATGTAGCTTATCAACTCATACAGAGTGTCCCAAAAATACATACATCAGTACTACCACAACAACGGTACCTATTCTATTTTTCAAGGTAAATTCTGATTCCTCCATAGTTTTCATGTAATCTGGCATTTAATTTTTTAGAATAATCACCATATATTTATTTAATGGATGAACATTTTCCTTGAAATTTAGTATGGTATCATGTCTACATTAAAGTTTTAAATTCAAGTTTACTGTCTGAATCATTATTCAATGGAAATGTGTAACAGGAGTAAAATTCAGAGCTTCAAATTCTCAAGAGAATTATGCCTGATTTTGTAAAATCCTATAATAAATTACTGAGATATAGTTATTTTTGTCTTCTAGCTTTGTCTACGTGTCCTCGAAACAGCTTATGGGCAAGGTACCATATGGTTCTTGAAGTGATATCAATGCCATTTCAAAAATATCACCAAAAAACTTTTATAAGTTATTGGTCGAACGTAGGGTTGACTTAGGCCTTCATAAGGACATCTCATTTACATTTATGACAGTTTGGCACACTGTCAAACGAGAGAAGGGGAGCATTTCGAGCATATTTTAAAATGAAATGTAAAAAGTACCAAACAGATTACTAAATAAATAATCAGTTTTTCAATGTGTTCCGTTATTCATTGAGAAAAGTGTTTAAGTTTTATTACTTTTATCAATCATTTCTATAAAAACTAGAACTTCAATCAGCCCCCATTTTTGATAAAAGTATCATAGAACATTTTCATTGATGTCATCATTCTTGTTTTAAAAAAGCATTTAAAATTATGTACCACACAATGGGTGTTTATATTTTAAATATTTGAGTTACAACCCCTCATTTCTTTAAAAACTAAAACTTCAATCAGCCGCCATTTTGGATTCAAGTATCGTAGAACATTCTTATTGATGCCATCTTTCTTGTTTTAAAAAGACCTTTACAATGATTAACTACACAACGGGTGTTTACATTTTAAATGTTCCACTTACAACCCCCAATATAAGTTAACCCCTTATGATGTGTTGGAACTCAGTTGTACATTAAAAACTAGAGTATTCTATCAATAACTTATTCTGGAAGTTACAGTATTATATCTACAACAGTCTCCAAATTATTGAAGGGTTCCCATACATATGACTCACTCTTTATATGTGCATAATATGTATCGTTGAATTTCAAAGGTTGTAGAAAAACTGTGTTTGAAGGAGGTTCCGTCTTTGGGTAGCAGTGATTGGACATTGGATGCAAAAAGGCAAACATGTAGAAGAAATTGGAAAAGAGTATTGGGAGCAAGTGGTGAAGTGGACGAAACGATGAGTTCTTTGATTCAAGTAACTGATTTGCAATTTCTCCAGATGTATTGGGACTACTGATCTATGATTATTCCATACTTTTTCATCAATAACAACATCACGGTTGGAAATGATCCGCTAAATAATTTACGTTGTAATTTTAAACGATAAGAAATTGCTCACTCACCTTCTCAACACCCTTGTTCTGGCTTGTTGAAGCCATTTCGACGCCAACGATCCATATTTCACTTCAGTTGCAATGTCACCAAACAACGTTTGAACAGCAACTGTAACAAAATTGGATAAGAAATGATATAGAAATACATTGATAGATACAGTCATAGGTAGTGATAGTATAGCAAACAATAGGGATTACCATTACCAACATCTTTGATTAGCTTAAAATATAAACAAATAGGTTTTTTCAAACTTCAACCCATATAATCAGAATTTATTCAAGAGAAACACAGAATCCTATGATGCAAAAATACTGCAAAATTGTCACAAAAGAATTCTAATAAAATAACATTCTCGTATGATATGAAAATATTTTAGCAAAACCTTGATCCGCCGCATCAATGAGCAAGAAGCAGCATAAGTTCAGCCTTACAATAGATCATACAAAATATTGTTATGCTCTTAATTGTAAAACTAGTTATAGCCTAATGGATAATTTTATGACAAAAAATAGCATTCCAATAAGAGTGTATCTCTATCTCATATAGATTTGAATGGTTACAATCGGAAGATATTGATGATCAAAAACTAAAATTCAACAAAGTTGAATTTTTCCTTAAAATTTTACTCATTTTTGAAAAATTGTAACTCAGTACGTTACTCTTATTAAAGATAAAAGAGTTCCGAGTTATCTCATTTTTTTCAGAATTGCATCATCTGAAAAAGACAAGAACGAATTTATCTGTCCGATTACTGGATTTGTAGGAAATAGCTGAAAACTGGATAATAATAAAAAATACAAGGTTTTTGGGCCACTCTGTATCTATATAGCACAAGACAATTTATCATGAAAATATTGATTGGCTCTGAATTTATCCATTTGTGGATACAATCACAAATAATATAAATATAATTGGGAAAGAATAGCAGGCTTTGCCCAAAACTATTTTATTCCCAAATTTTGATAATGAATAACATGTCCCAAAATGTTTTTATAATTTTACTGCTGAAAGTTCAAGTTTAATTTTCATTGATGTATCAAAAAATATAGGTATAAGAATCAGAAATAAAATATAAATTGCTAGCAGGCCCCCTTTTTCATGTCTATATTGACTGGACTAATATGGTTGCAACTATCAGTGAGTTATTGTGAACGCATTACTGGGAAAAACATACCGTACCTATAGTATTTTTATTCTTTAGGGCTACTTTTGAATAATACTTCTTAAAAATAGAAATCTAAGAAAAATAGAAATATTATTCTAATATTTTTATTTTTAGAAAGAAATATGCCAATTTTGAAATGGGTACTTGAATTTCTGTTTTTATTTACATACCTACAGGTATTGTTTGAAAAACAAATACGGCTATCTACTACAGTGCAGTGTGAATATGGCCTAAAACGCTAACCTTGCTAACATATAAAAATTAACATACAATAAAAATAAGTAAGATCCATATTTACATAACCAAAAATGTCATATATTCGACTATAAAGGAATAGCCTACTTACTCAGTATGCATTTCGATCTCACTCCCATGGAATGGAGTTTTTGTGTTCCTGTTTGATGCACGGCCAGTATATGAGAATTTCATGGCCAGCTCATCAATCATTAATCTTCTCAAGATATTATTGACACATTGGCCAATATTAGCGCTCCCCACTGTCCTCATATGCTTTATCTAAAACAAAACAATTTTATTAGTACTATGTAAAATGATCGGTCATAAAAAATGGTTTCCGAAATGAAGGACATTCATTCCGCAAAAACGTTATTTTTGAGTGGAGCTCAGTTCTGTTTATCTTATAGTAAGATTATTCTAGGAAAGAAGCTGAAAAAAATCTACGATATCTCTCAGATGACGTTCCAAAAATGATGCAGTTAAATGCACGCGTGGGTGCCCTGCACTCTTAGACTCCTCATGTTCAATACAAATTAACAGAAAATTTCTTAACTATATTTACTGTAGGGCCTATCTTCCCTATTAGTTGAAAAGATCCAAACATACAGATACAGTAATCACGATTTCCGCGGTTTGAGTTAATTTTAAAGAATAATGGTCATTAAATTTTCTCAGCATTGAACTTTACACAAGTTCTATCCTTTTAAGATAACTTAAAAACTTATAAATTTGATAAGAGATCCATTTCTATTCATTGGAAATTGTATCGGTAGATGCGTTCCTTTTTTGAGTTAAAATACTCCTCTGAAACACTTTGTATAACAAGGCATGAGCATAATGTACCTAGATTGTAAACCACATCGTCTTTGACTTTGGTGTAGGCTACTTATTGGATAATACATTAAATGGATAAATAACTAATTGAATGAATAAATCAAGACCTTTTTTCGTTAGGGCTACTCTTGAATAGAAATAAAAAATAAAACTCCAATAACCCTTTTTTAAAATTGTTTATTTACGACATGTTTCGACCATGATGCCATTATCAAGTAATTGAATAAAATAAAATACATAAATTGGCGGAGCTTTGGACATATCAATGTCCATCCTTTGGAAAGAATATTAAAAATATCCTTCCCAGTAACTCTCTACCAAGTGATCAAAGATGATAAAAACAAGGAGTGTCCTATTCAGGAATATTGTATCCCAAATTCAAATCCCAAAAGCAGTGAACAACTAGTGTTCAAAATTTGAATATTTTTTATAAAATAGGATACACATGAACATTTTTGAAGAGAAAATAACTGTGTATTGATTCAACTATAGGTATTGTCTTAATAAGCTATCAGACTGAGTAAGAGATCAAAAGCGATTACATGAAATTTTGATTCATTCTAACTCGACATTAAAAATAGAGTTGATACTATTTCAAATAATTTGTAGATGAACAAGAAGTGGGCAATATTTTTAAATTATTTAAAAATTGAGAAAATTATAAAAAAAGACGAATTCATTTCCAAATCTATAAATCTATTTGAAACTTCTGACAATACTGGATCTGAAGACATCAAATAATATTTTCCAAAACAATTTTGTTTCCAATACAATAAATCGATTTTGTAATACAAAAATATGGTTGTAGTTTTCATTTACCTGCACTGACACTGTAGACTCAGGAGCAGACACAGTAACGAAGAGGAACGAAGACAAAAATGAAGAACACAGGAAACAGGAAAAACAACAGATAGAAATTCAATAATTAAAACAAACCTATACACTACACTGTCCACTCAGCTGAGGTGATAAGGGTGGTTTAAAGATACCATTCGTTTGTTTCTCGCATAAAACTTAAAAACTGTATCCTGAGGACTTGACTGTTATAACAAAAAATTAAAGCTTACATAATTTCCTACAATATTCATTCCACAACTTTTTCTATATCTCCCCTAGTTTTCGAGATATCCGCTCTTGAAGGTGTGACATTTTTGAAAAAAACATGTTTGCCACCAATTTTTCTATTTTTGCTCTTATAACTTTTTGAAAATCTACGGGAAATATCCATGCTGATTATGAGCTTATATAGAGCATTAAATTCTTTTCAAATTGATGTATAATTTCACACTTTTACCAATTTCCCTACACCTTTTGCAGCAGCAGCTTTAGTGTATTGAGTGTGAAATCTCAATTTTTGCAACAATACGCCAATTGACAAAGGAATTTGGAGGGAATGCTTTGAACAAAATTTTTGACTTTGTCTCAACAAAGCTATACAGAGTCAAAAATTTTGTTTAAAACATTCCCTCCAAATTCCTTTGTCAATTGGCCTATTGTTGCAAAAATTGAGAATTGATGTGAAGACACCATTACCAGTGAGTTCATGAAGGAGACCATCCACCAGAAGGTTCCACAGAAGAGGCTGAGAAAGCACACCTCCTTGTGGACAATCTTTTTCAGGTGCGATCACCATCGATCTACCTTGAAGATCGGCCCTGATCCGCCTGAAACAGAGAATGGCCTCAATCCACCTACATATGGCAGGCCGAAGAACACGCCCCCACCCAGCTCGACCATGGACTTGTACATGACATTTTCAAAAGCGCATTCAATGTCCATGAAGGCACATAGAGCAATCTCCTCGGCAGCAAGGCTGTCCTCCACCTCCACCCTACAAGCTGATGCAGGGCTCTTTCACAGGACTTGCCAGAGGCTGATGGGCAGGCTGGTTCCTGTGGAACGGAGTACCTGAAAGCACTCTCTTTCTCAGATGTCTTACCACCAGTCTCTAGATAAAGCTTCTAGAGAAGACTCCAGAAAAATGTCCATGAGATGCTCGAGAATCAAAACCCTACCTTGAAGATGAAGGAGTGGAATGTCCTGCCAGCCAATCCAGACCCAAAAGGTTATGGATTCGTATGTTTCCTGGATGAGGCCTGCTTCAATGCTGTTAGGTCAGTCAACTCTAGAGCCAACCTATATTTCTGGTAAGTTTCAACTGTTCCATCTTCAAAAACTGCCACAAAACCCTGTTCTTGCGACATCCTCACATAATAGTCCAGTCACTATATACATTGGTGCATGCAATTTATATTGTAGTTCTGATTTTTTAATATATTGGCCCATATGAATAAAACCAGAGCAAATGCTCATGAGCAAGAGCATGGAGCATGAGGTTTTGCTCATGAGCAAAAGGTAGACGCAAAAGCATTTGCTCATTTTTATATGAATAAGCTTCACCTTATACTCTTACCTTATGCTCCTGAACTCTGGAGCAAATGCTCACGTATTTTCAAGATTTTTCATCAGCTGATTCGCTTTTGTAGCCTTACTTTGTTTTTTAGCTTATGGAAGCGCTAAATATGCAAGTAGGGGGCACCGCTTGTGTTTGCGTTGTCTGCTCTGTTTTCTATTTATGAATAGAGTTTTAGGGTAGTTGAGTTTAGAATTTCGAAATAATAGTGTGAAAAATGTCATCTCTATAATAATCTTCAGCATATTCTTATAATATCAATAGCCTTCTTATAATCGTCTACACTCTCATCTTCTTAAATGCCTATTTCCTATTTTGTGATGGCTATCTTTATATCTTTTGTATTTATTCATTTGTAAGGATAATGGTGATATATATCATGGTTGAATCTAAAAAGAGTTTTATAGTTCTCAACTTGGTAGTGATCGTATCTGGTATAGTTTCCTCTTCCTCAAACGTATTAGTTGAGCCATTTTACAATGAGCAAAAGGTGATAAGCTGCTCTAGACTAGACTCACCTTTTATGAAGCATTAGCTTCAAAAGTTGAGCAAATGCTCTAGTTTATTCATACAATTTTGAGCAAAAGCTTTTACTTTTGAGCAAATGCTCAAACTATTTTTTTGATGAGCATGAGCAAAAGGTTTTGCTCACGTTTATCCATAGAAAATGAAGCAAATGCTCCATATTTTAGAAATATAAGCAAATGCTTAACTTTATTCATATGGCCCATTATTTGGGTACAGGAGAGAAGTCCAGAACCAATTTCTTCATGCAAAATTTCATTGTGCTAGATACAGAATGGCCCAAAAAACCTCATTTTCCAGTTTTCAGCTATTTCTGTCAAATATGATATTGAATCATCATATGACTAGTGTTTTTCTTCTTATGTTTCTGTTATCAGATGTTGAACTATTTATTCTAATTTTGAATCTGTTATGAATTCATTACTGATCAATAAAGCCTAGAATGCAGAGGTTTTTCATCACAATTTATTGATCAGTAATCTAAAAATCATCAAATCAATTCATCTTATCAAATACGAGTCAATCAATTTCTATTCTCTATTTCACAATTTCTATTCAACAACAAATGTATAATCTTCAAATCTTTTCTGGAAACGAAAACTGAAAATTCGCGTTACGATGGACAAATTTTTGAAACCAGACAAGTTTGATGGTGATCCGAATTCTCCAACAGCTCTACAAGAATGGAACTTCTGGCTAAAGACTTTTGAGAATTTCATCGCATCTTTTGACGAAGAAGACATCGATGATGAAAGTAAGTTGCGGTTGCTTACCAACTTTCTATCTCATTCTGTTTATCAAACAATTGCCGACAAAAATTCATATACTTCGGCTATTGACGCACTAAAATCTGCATATGTAAAACCAATAAATGAAATATTCGCTAGACATAAATTGGCAACTAGAAAACAGTCTTCAGATGAGACAATTGACCAATATAACCAAGCTTTACAACTGAGTAAGAATTGTGGGTTTGCAGATGTTGATTCTGAAACTCATAGGAAAACATACATTCGTGATTCATTTATCCGGGGCCTCAGCTCTCATCAGATAAGACTGAGACTTTTGGAGTTTGACAAGCTAACTCTTGATGAAGCTATTGAAAAAGCACGTGCCTTGGAATCTGCCAGAAATCAATCAGCTTCTTACTCTTCTGAAATAACTCTTAATGCCACTTCAAATAATTCTTCAGAAAATTCATGTAAAGAAACAAATTTGTCAGCTGTAAAAACTGGAAGCTCAAGTTTTCAAAAATGTTATTTTTGTGGTCGTCAGCGACATAAAACACGTCAGCAGTGCCCTGCACTAAATGACTCATGCGAAAAATGCCAGAAAATAGGTCATTGGAAAAATGTCTGCAAATCTACTAAAACTTCTTCATCTTCGGCGCTTATTGCAGCCTCTACTGTTCTTGAAAATGCTACAGTACAAGCTCAGGTAAACAACATTCCTACTTCTGCTTTGATAGATACAGGAAGCTCTGAGACATTTATTTCACACTGTTTTGCTAAAAAATGTGGACTTGAAATGTACCCTACAACTGGTGCAGTGTCCATGGCTTCAACATCACTAAGAAAGAACATTTCCTTTTATTGTGTAGCTCATTTAGAATTTTCAGGTCAACATTACCCCAAAACAAAATTCAGTGTATTGCCTGATTTGTGTGCTAATGTTATTGTAGGACATGACTTACTTAATCAACACTCTGAACTTAGAGTTTCATTTGGAGGAACTAAACCCCCATTGACTATCAATTATCTGGCTCCAGCAAAGATAGAACCTCCACCACTTTTTGAGTTTTTAACTAAAGACATTAAACCTATAATTACTAAATCCCGAAAGCATTCTCTTGAAGACACTAGTTTCATGGAGAAAGAAATTGAGAAACTGCTAGCTGATGGAATTATTGAAGAAAGCAGGTCTCCCTGGAGAGCTCAAGCATTTGTAGTGAAGAACGAAAATCACAAAAAGCGAATGGTAATAGACTATTCTCAAACTATTAACCGATACACACATCTTGACGCATATCCCCTCCCTAGTCTTGAAGATATTGTTTCTAAGGTCTCAAAAAACTCTGTATTCACCACTATTGACTTGAAAAGCGCTTACCACCAGGTACCCCTACGAGAAAAAGATCGACCTTTCACTGCATTTGAGGCATGTGGCCGTTTGTATCAATTTCGAAGGCTTGCTTTTGGTCTGACAGATGGTGTACCCACTTTTCAGCGAGTCATTGATAATGTTATTAATAATGAAAAACTTGAAAAAACGTATGCATACCTGGATGATGTGACAATATGTGGTAAGAATCAGAAGGAACATGATTTGAATCTCAAAAAATTTTTAGATGCAGTACAAAAATATAATTTTACAATCAATACAGAAAAAAGCAAATATTCACTTACTTCAATAAGCTTGCTTGGCTATAAAATTGAAAATGGGACAATTTCTCCTGACCCTGAACGTCTGAAACCATTGCTCAATCTTCCACCCCCAGATAATAGAAAGGCTCTTGAGCGAACAATTGGAATGTTTGCACACTATTCCAAATGGATATCCAATTATTCAGATAAAGCTAAACGGCTTCTTACAGCAAAGACCTTTCCTTTGACTTCTGAAGCTATAGCTGACTTCAATCAACTCAAAACTGAGATTTCTAAGGCAGTAGTTAGTACAATTGACGACTTTGAACCTTTTGTGGTTGAAACAGATGCATCTGATTTTTCAATTTCAGCTGTCCTATCACAGTGTGGACGTCCAGTAGCATTCTTTTCTCAGAAGCTGAATGATAGTGAGCGTAAACATTCATCCATTGAAAAAGAGGCTTTTGCTATTGTGTGTGCTCTTAAAAAGTGGAGACATTTCTTACTTGGAAGATTCTTCAAAATTATCACTGACCAGCGCTCTGTATCATTCATGTTTGATATGACTCATCAAATAAAATAAAAAATGAAAAAATACAACGATGGCGATTGGAGATGTCATGCTACAATTACGAAATAATTTACAGACCAGGAAAGGACAACCAAGTAGCAGATGCACTTTCCAGAGTGTGTAATGCAACTCAAACCGATAAATTACACTCCCTACACTGTGACTTGTGTCACCCTGGAGTGACCAGAATGATTCATTGGGTAAGAACTCATAATTTACCCTATTCAGTTGAGGATGTCAGAAAAATGACTTCTTCATGTCAAACATGTAATGCCATAAAACCTCAATTTTTCAAGAAATTGAAATCTACTCTCATAAAGGCGACACATCCATTTGAAAGATTAAGCATGGACTTCAAGGGTCCTCTTCCATCAAAAACTAAAAACAAATATTTGTTGACAATAATTGATGAGTACTCTAGGTTTCCGTTTGCATACCCTTGTCCGAATATGAATTCATCAACTGTAATTCAGTGCCTTGTGAACTTGTTTACCACATTGGTTTACCTTCTTATGTACATACTGACAATGGAACCTCTTTCAAATCCAGAGAGCTGCAGGAATTCCTTCATAATCGAGGAGTAGCCACTTCCATGTCATCACCTTATAACGCACCAGGAAATGGCCAAATCGAACGAGAAAATGGTACAATTTGGCGCACAGTGTCTCTTACATTGAAGCATAGAAATTTGGATGTATCTGATTGGGAATCTGTGCTCCCAGATTCTCTACATTCTATTCGATCCCTATTGTGCACGGCTACTAATGAGACGCCACATGATAGGATGTTCCGACACTATAGACAATCATCTAATGGTATAGCACTTCCAACCTGGCTTGCCCCTTCAAACAAAGTCCTAATGAAAGTACCTATACGAAGAAGTAAATTCGATCCATTGGTCGAGGAGGTGGATATTCTTCAAATCAACCCACAATATGCCAAGGTACGGCTTAGTGATGGAAGAGAGACAACTGTATCATTGAAAAACCTTGCCCCTCGAGGAGAAGATAACGATAAAAATCAAGATGATACAAATGCAGGATCAAGCCTTAGTGATCACGCAGAGCCTGAGAACAATCAAGAAAATTATCATGAAAATCAAGATGAAACAAATACAGGATTCCCCCTCAGTGATGAAGAAGAGCGCTTAAGGACACCTCAAGGATCAAAATTTCAAACACTCATAACTTTTGACACAATGCTCATATTTCATTGTACTACATTTCATTCTGTCAAGGCAGTCCAAAATCATTCATCATAAGTTAAATTTGGTCCAAAAATGAAATATTTATTGTTGAGTGAACTTAAGCCCATATTCCAATACACAAAAAATGGCCAATTTATATATTAAAAGCTGCATGTCTTGTGAAATACTTTTGATAAAATTTCAAAATCAAGTGAGGATGTGAAAATTGTTCCCCTTTACCCACTCCAATAAATAATACTTTCGATTCTTATACAATTCGAAAGTTACAGAAGATTTTGAAAATGGCGATTTCAGTTTTTACATTTTTCTCGTGATTTTACTAATGATCAAGAGTTTCTAAAACGAGTCTGATACATCATAGAAACTCACGATTGATTCCAAAGTGTGGATAAATTCATCCTCTACGAGCTCAGCTGCCTAAAATCCATCCTAAATCACTCTGGCATATCATAGAACTACCAAAACTGTTGATATGAGAAAAATATCTACAATTTCCGGATTTTTTTCAACAATCAAATCTCACTTTACAAACATATTTTTCCATGAATCGTTTACAGCAGATGAAAGAGAAGATGCGTTTGCACATTTCATAATCAAGTAATGATTTTTATAATATGGGGTTACAGAGATACATAGCTTTGAATATAGAAATCGGCCATTTTTTGAGTATTGGAATGGGCTTAAGTACTCTCAACAGTAAATTTTCCATTTTTGAACCAAATTTGACTTATGCTGCATGATTTTGGACCGCCTTGGCGAGCCGAGAAGAATGAAGTGTAGTACGATGAAATATGAGCATTGTGTCAAAAGTTATGAGTGTTTGAAATTTTGATCCTTTAGGTGTCCTTAAGCGCGCCTCTCCACTAGGAAATACTGGAATGAATTGCATCTAGAGGGTGATTCTCATAGAACATGATCCCATGAACTTATGTCATTGTGCAAAATATCAATGTGAGAACAATGTACTTGGTGATGATGGTTAAAGCTGAAAATCACGTGTTTTTCACAATACAAGGAGCATTGTTGTCAGGTGTACCAGGAAATCTATTTGAGATAGAGCGCTCTCCCTGATCTCAGATTGTAGAGCACAAAAATACGCCCAGAGGTATTTTGAATGTTAACAATCGGAAGATATTGTTGATCAAAAACTTGAATTCATCAAAATTGATTTTTCCTTCAATTTTCACCCATTTTTGAAAAATCATAACTCAGTACTCATTGGAGATAGAGAGTTCCGAATGATCTCATTTCATTCAGAATTTCATGATCTAGGAAAAATCGATAGTAATTTTTCCTGTCCGATTACGAGATTTGGCAAAAATAGCTGAAAACTGGAAAATGAGCTGAAAATACGAGGTTTTTGGGCCTTTCTGTATCTAGCACAAGGGAATTTTGCATGAAGAAATTGGTTCTGGACTTCTCTCCTGTACCCAGATAATATATTAAAAATCCAGAACTACAATATAAATTGCATGCAACCCCTTTTTTATGTCTATATTGACTGGACTATAAGAAGCCCTACTGTGATGTAGCAATATTGGAAATGTTGAGGTACAGTTCAGATTTGACATTCTTCTTTAAACTGAAAGACTGAAAATTAGGTTGTAGGTTGAACTTATAAGATTGAGGTGTTTTTTGGGGTTTTAAAGTGGCAACTCTTTAATCAATATCAATATCCAGGTCTGAAGTGAGTTTGATTCAATTCAACAAGCAGCAAAAACACTGATAATAATGAATTATTCATCCACTCATATTTTGTTGAGTACATTTTTCGTATAAGTCATTTTTTGTCTATCACCCTTTCGGGCAATTCAAATATTGAATTTTCTCTTTATCTCTGTACTGGCCATACAAAACTCCCTGAAAATGGTCTCATTTGAAACTATATATAAAATCAACAAACTTACAAAAATTGATACGATTCATCTAAAAATACTTCTCTCAATACGTTTTTTATAAAAATTTGATCACTTATATCAAATAAATACACAAAGATATCCACCAATGCCATCGACGCTCATGAAGTAAAAACATAATTTCGGAGGCAGTTTCCAATTATGCATTTCCTGTTCCTTTTTATTTTTAAAGGACTAGGTTCACCGGTCAGCGTTCACTAACGTTTTTCACGTGCTTGTGTACATTTATTTTAATATTATCTTTTCTTCATAAACATCAAATATTATTGATTTCAGTTTAAAATGAAGAAGCAAGTATCTCTCCCTAGTATAGTGAAGACAAAAGTGAATAGTAAAGTGAAGGATAAACTATTTAAAAAGAAGATATTTCGCTTGGTGAGTAGTAAACATGCAACATGAAGTACCGTAGCATGGCTGCTGATGTATAATTTTCAAGTTTTTTTTCTTGATTAAATTACTTTTTTTATAATATCAAGCTAGGTTTTAATTATGCAAAAATTCTTTATATAGTGGGTACATTTTTACTTTGTCTGAACTGGTGATCATTGATCAACACTTGAAATATTTATATCCTATCAAGTTTCAGTATATTTCTTTCATTTTTAGTTATTTACAGATTCAAGTCTGAGTTATTAATTTTATAGTTGGCTAGCTCACTTAGTTATTAGTTATTTAAGTCTAATAGCATCGATACAGAAATTGAAGTAAGTTAAATTAAAGCATGCAATGACAGCTCATCCAGTTCCTAGCCTACCATGACTATTTTTAAGGTCACTCATCTCTAAGGGCCGGTTTCCAAGCACGGGATTTAGCTAAGTTTTAGATTTTAACTGGCTTTAAACTCTGGAGTCAGAAAATTGACTTTCGGAGTCAAAGCGTTAACGTAGTCAAGGACTTAATAGACTCAGGAGTTCACGAGAGATCACGTTAGACCCTGGTGTTTATAATTTCGCTTTCTGAGTGAAGGGCTTATAAGTCCAGGAATTGAATTAGATTCTCGCCTCTTTCCGAGTCAAGGATTTATCAAAAATCGTTAAGTCCAGGACTCAAAACAGCGTGACTTTATACCCTCGACTGTGGTAGGGTTTGAATTCAAATTCTAGACTTGACTGAGCAAACACAATTCAGTTATTGTTTTGGAGTAGATAAAAAGTCGAATAAATGTCATGAAATAACTAAATTATTTGGATTAATCCATCTAAATTTATAATTTATAGTTTGCAAGTTTATTTTGGAATAACATTGTATTAGAATTATGGTATTTGAGTATTAAACGGAGGCCACTATTACGAAACGCGCCGCGGCACTTATAGAAGGTTAAATTGTTATAGATGTTGTAGTAGAACTATTCTAGTATTGTTGTGAGTCGAGCGTTATCAGATGGGTCATGTGTCTACTCGCAAAATCCCCTCCAAGTAGGCCAAGGTCAGGGTCGTTGACCGAGCGCGCGCCATTCCCTGTCATCGCCTGTCACTGTGTCTGGTCAGTGTACTGATAGGTACAGGTTAGGTGGCCTCCGTTTAATACTCAAGTACCGAATTATGCTTAAAAAACTAACCTTATTCATGTCTGTGACATAACCTAAAATGTTCAAAAAAAATAATAGGCTACTAGGATTTGCCTTGGAATTTATATTCCAATCTGAATGTTATTAATCAATGTCATATTCAACATATTAATAATAACCTATAACAATAATAAATCATTATTCCATGTTTTTTCAAAACAAATACGTTTTTAAACTCAATAGCCAAATGAGATTTTTATTCCAAAATCAATGATTAGGATTAATGATCAATAATAGCATAACGTTAAATGAAATGTTTATTCATTCATCTTTCATAAAGTTGGGTTTTGCTTCAAATAGGCCTACAAAGAAATCGAAACGTATTTTCATTTTTACAAGATAATTTGGAGAGCATGCTCATTTGAATTATCCTGCTGCAATTAGCTGTTTTCATTTTGCTATAATGCCAAAAATACAACAGCAAACTATTGTGAATTTCCCTCATGTTTACTGCATTAAAGTCCTGGACTGAAATAAGTCGAGAACTTAATAGACCCCGGAGATTAGAAGATAAAATCGTGACTCAGAAAGTCGATTTAGATTCAAGGGCTTATCTAAGTCCTGGACTCTGTAAGTCCAGAACTTAGGCCTATAGATCTCGAGCTTGGAAACCGGCCCTTGAAGTACTGTGTTATAGCAAATGTCGAAGCAGTTCCAGCTACAATATAATATTATAGAAACGTATTTTCATATGGTGACTCCAGACCAAAAGGAGAAGAATCAATTTATTAGCTACTTAACTACTTTGAGTTGTTTTTAGCACTTCAATTAAGTGTAAATGTCATCTAGGTTATATTGCCACCTACTTAGATTAACCCTCAATTACACTCTAAGCGGCATAGCATACCGCACTTCTGCATATTTGTACTTTTAAGGTGGCTGCAATGGCTGCCATTTTTCAATAAAAAATTAAATTCGTATGGCTTTTGTTGGTGGGGAGTCCCTTGCGGGAAGGTCCCACCGCCTGAAGGTAACAAGTTTCTAAGACTAATTTTAAGTTTTAAGGTAAAATAGTTGCCTTACATCCTGTTTTTTTTCTTTGCTTAGGCCTACTTCAATATAAATTTTCCTTTTTGGTCTAATATTTATTTCATATTAGACAAAATTATTCTCTTTTTCTCTTATATTATAACTTATATCTTGTATAGTGCTCTCAAGTCTTTCAACGAAGCTATCTGCGCTTATTGACACCATGCATCTTTCTACAACATCTGCAAGCTTTTTATGCAACTATTGTGAGACTAACCTGTCTTTCCCATTCCTTGTCAATAATAGCAATGCCTCACTTTCAAACAATGCTTACAGTCTGAAGTAAATGTTACCATAGTAATAAAACGCCTCTTGAAATCTTTGACGCACAAAACTAAAAATTTTATTGTACTTCTATAAATTTTTTCCGGCAATATTGTATTTTTTCCTTTTAATGATGTCTTGAAAGAGTTTATGGATTTTTCCAAGTTTTGTATGTTTGAACTTATTTTGATCAACTTATTAAGCAATGTTCATTGCTTGAATAGTATCAATGTTTTTTTTTATTTTATTTTATCTTCGGCACTGCCTCAGTACCAGACCTCTCGTTTTTATTTTATAATTTTCTTCCACAGTTGCACAAGAAGAGAGAACTGAAACAGTTAGTCAAAAATCGAGGAGTTGTACACATCAATCACATTCCACACGGATTCTATGAGGAAGAACTTTTCAAATACTTCTCTCAATTTGGTGTCGTTACAGCTGTCAAGGTCCCACGCAGCAATAAGGTATAGTAAATTCAACAAATATGAATTTTGTAATATTTATTCACTAAAGAATTTAAGAATACTTTTTCACCTATTGTACTCCCAGCAAATTGAAGTTTATCAACTACGATACCTACTACAATATTCGCTTCAATATTTTTCCTACCTTGATTCACAACATGGTAATCTTTCGATTCATCTATTGCTTATCTTCAATATTCCTGTAAAATAAATATTGTATTCTGTTACTTATTATAAAAATTGTTAAATTCATGTGAAACTTGATTATCCAAACGACAGTGCTTTTCTTAACCACCAAATCCTTTTGTTTCGCTCTCACCAATATCCCATTGTTTTTTTCAGTTTTTTCAATAATAGTTGAACGATGAAATTCAATATATCTGTTATAAAGAACAATTCTCTACAGTTAAATTGAAATTACTCCCAGATTTTACTCGAATCAAGTGAATCTTCATAAGATGTATTTTAAGCATTTTTATAGAATATTGTCTTGTAACTTTCATAAATACTTTACTGCCATCAACTCGAAAAAGAAAACAAATATTCTCATAATACCTTATGTTTCTAGGACAAGTTTTTTAATTTGTAATCATATAAGCTTCAGTTGCTTCAAAACTTGGTAGTCTTCTTAGATGAGTATCATAATGATAACATGATAACTCGATTCAAATATAATTTATTTGAAAATGATTGCACTCGTTTTCAGACTGGGAACGCGAAAGGATGCGCGTTTGTTGAATTCGATGACAAAGATGTGGCGCAGGTAGCGGCCGATGCCATGAACAACTATCTTATGTACGATTGTCTTCTCAAAAGTAAGTATAATTGTAATTTCATGATAGTACATTTATTTTCATCTTGATAAGCTGGCCGATTTGGCTTGAGACCTGCTTTTTCATTATTTTAGAAAGAGAATAACATTGTTTTTCATGAGTGATCACACATTCGCTGACTGCAATATTGAGTGAACACTGCTGTACAAACCAATAGTACTATTTTCTGTCTATGGTCTCATTGCATGTTAAAATACTAACAATATATTTTAATACTTTTTAAATTCAACAATCAGCTGGCTACTGGTATTATTAGTTTGTAATATGTCATGCAACCGGGCCCTGGAGAACAGAAATTGATTACAAATCGGGGATTTAGTAAAAAATGAACGCTTTGGTGTAATGTCCAAGTGCAAATCAGGTAAAGCCGGGTTCGATTCCCGCTTGTTCAAATACTTTTCTAAAGTAACATTCATCGATTTTGCATCTAACGTTCACTGTTTCAGGGCCGGTTTCCGAGCTCGGGATTTAGCTAAGTTCTAGACTTTGAACAGCTGGAGTCAGAAAATTGGCTTTCCGAAACGGGGCCACGTTTAGTCCACGTTAAAATTTAATTTCGAAAACTATAAAATTGAACACAAAATAAAGAGAAAATAGTGTAAAATTTCAGCTATTTTGAATTATTTAGGAATATATTTCATTTCATCAAGGAAAAACTTTTCCAATTATAGAAATGAGATAATAAATATCATCATAAAATTAATTACTACGCCCCGTTTCAGAAAGCGAATTTTCTGACTGCAGCTATTAAAAGTCAAGAGCTTAGCTGAATCCCATGCTCGGAAACCGGCCCTTGGTGAAAATTATGTTCTGGTAGATATCCATACTTGACTTTCAACTGTTAAACCACTTATTTATTTAGAAAAAATGGTTACAATAATAATATAGTCCGGCCTCCGTAAGAAGTGACACGGGACTCAATACTTTGATAATTTTGGCTGTACCAAAATATTAAAATTTATTATAATTTACTTGTGTCTTATGTATCTTGTATTTTGGCGAAATAAATAGCTATGAAAAAATAAAATATTTCTCTTCATAGCACAAGACAGGTTGTAGGGGAACCCACTTTTACTGAATATCCTATTCCAATGAAGATGGGCCTCTTAGGTTTGACTTGGAATAGATCTCTGTTAGGGTACAAAGACACTGAAGGCGGAGCGGAGCGTGGCGTGGCGTGGTCAGAGCGTTCATGATACACACAGGAAGCGTCTGAGCGTCAAGCGTCAAGGGCCTAGAAGAGTAGAGTAGAGTAGAAGAGAACAAGAGTAGACTAGACTGGCACTTGCACTGTGACGCTACGCTCCGTGAATAGACGCTTCCAGTGTGATGCGTCTTATTACTTAACATGATATTGTTCACGACGCTCCTCAATGCCACACTGCGCTCCGCCTTCAGTGTGTTTGTACCCTTGATGTTCCTTCACATTCATACTGTAACTCTCATTTCATTTAGTTTTTCTTTAAAGCTTCGACTTATGATTATTAATTCCAAATATGATTTATTTATTCATAAATTTAACTAATTAATTCAAATGTATTACATTATTTACTAATTTTTTCAATTATAAAAGAGACCTTTTATTATGAAACAAATCCAGCAACTAAAAAAAAATCGGAAACTGATGTACCTATATTTGCTGATTTTCTCAACTAATATTCAATATTTATGAAATGTAAATGAGCCCCTCATAAATTAGAATTCGTTTTAATCGTTGTTGATTTTCTCATAAATATTATCTTTTTTCCATAGCTAAGTACATCGCCCCCGACGGACAGAAGCCGACAGCATTTAACAGAAGTGGCAAGCCCTGGGTGAATGGAAGCCCGACGTCTGCGGCCGATATGAGACGAAAAGAAGACAGAAGGAATAAGGAGAAGCCGGTCAATGATTTCGAGGCTTTTGCCAAGAAAACAAGGAGTTCTGTGGCCAGATTGCACAGGAAGCTAACCTCCAGGGCCGGAGTCGACTATGAGTTTCAGGTCAGTTGCTATTATCATTCAACAAATTGTAATATCAGAAAATTGTAATATTCCAAGGTGATTTAAATGATTTTATCTCGGCTTTTTTACAATCCTTACACTACATTGACAAGCTCGACATCAAAATTCAATATATTTACAATATTTTATTAACCTGACAACGGTCTCATGACCAGACTTTTCTTTGACTACCTATGTATTTGTGTGCGTCCATATATGCCATACGCTAATAATAATAAAAATCATTCCATAGATGGAAATTAATGAGAAATTGCATTTATTCAAATGGTAATTAATGAATAATAATTATTATTAAACCAAAATCCAAATTAAATGCTATAAATCACCCCGGAGGCGTCTGCTACTGCAAATATTGACAACAGGGTAACAGCTAGATGGAAAGTCGATGAGAGCTACTATCCAAAAATTTGCCAGTCTGGGAATCGAACCTGGTACCTCCTAATTGTTGCTAGTCAGGAATGCTTACTCTTTCACCAAACTGACAAACACTGGATAGATAGATAGATAGATAGATAGATAGATAGATAGATAGATAGATAGATAGATAGATGATTTATTTGAACAAAGCAAATACATAATAATGCACAAAAGCATTTCACAATGTCTTTCATAAGAATAAGTGTACAATATCAAAAACTTTATTTTACAAAAATCATCATAGACTTGGCAGAAGCTGTCAGTCGAGTTGTTTACTCTATAATACACTTTCAATAACTACCTTATCTGAGTTTTGACCTTCGTCTTGCTAATCAATTTTATTCTTCAATTCGATTCTCAACACAGACCAGATTTAGGCATACGGTATTTTTCACAGCTTAGATAACCAAACTATAACAGTATCGCTGCATCGATTCTTATCTCATCACCAGAAATGAAAAGTTCTACAACACGGATTCGTCTAGCCGAAAGAAAGTCTCGATTTTATTTTATCTTTCTCAACTACTGTTTTTATTCCCATCTATCCTGTCATGGTCAATTTGATTACCTCAATACTACACTAATACTATTTCACTAACAGGGATAAATTATTGTCATGTACACTAAGAAAATTTTGTTTGATTTAGATAATGTTCATAGCAAAATAGTATGTTTTACATAAAAAATAATAATTATAATGCAATTTCTTGTTCAAATCAAACATTATCAGCTGACTTGAGTGGAAGAACATATTTAATCTAGTCTGACCATTCAACTGACAAGAAAATTAAGTTTCAAGACCCTAAATAAAAGTAATTTTCTAGTATTTAAAAGAAACTATGCAATCTTAGCTGTTGAATTTACTCACCAACCATTCCCTATAACGCAGAGCATCCCTAAGATACCCATCAAGGTTGTACCAATACCAATGTCTACCATTCAAATAACTAATTATTGTATCTTCACTCATATATGTGTAACGAAACCACGCCTGTCTTATCGCCCCTAGTACTTTACACTTACCCATGAAGTGGACCAATCTCTCAGGCTCTCTACTGTTACATAAGAAACATATATGCCTATTCTCCCTATCTGGTCTGAAGTTTAGCGGCAGAATGGAAGCTCTAGCTCTAAAAATTATATTTTTATGAAACTCCTCTTGTAAGAGTCTTTCAAATACGTGCGATCTCCTAAGTCTACCAGTAAAGAAGAGTACATACTATGATATACTGATCAGCTCGCTCTCTCCATGCAATACAAGTTCTCTGCTTCACTTCTAGCAGCATTTGATTCATGCAATTCACCATCTGTCCACTTGAATTGTGCTATCAGACCATTCTATGGTTATATCATAGCGCTGACAGAGACTTAGCCAAACCTTATACCAACCGCATTTCCTGACAAAGAATTTATACACTATTCTACGTGGATATCGACTCTATGGCATATTGAATACTTTATTAAATATAATTCATATGAATTCTCAAAGTGTAGATCCATATCAGGTCCTTACCGCACTCTAAATAGATCATATAGTCAGGGGTATTCTTGGGAAGGCCAAATAATCTTTTAATGAAATATTTTTTATTTTTTTCTACTCGGTCACTATGCAAGTAGCTCCACACTTGCGATGCATATGTCACTGTAGACTCACATGCCGCACTAAAAACATGCCACTTGGCTGAAAGGGGAACTGTCTCATTCTGGATTAGGCTTCTCCACATACTAATAATACCATATCTCTCCGCTGTTTTCCTATCATCCCAATGCCTTTTTAGTGACAGGGAGGACGTGAATATTGCCCCCAAATATTTATACTGATTAACAACCTCCACAACCTTATCTC
>NW_024090427.1:0-34545 GCF_014356525.2 Nilaparvata lugens
CCAAGATTTGCAAAATCACTAGGACACCACAGAACAGAATATATATAGAAAGGTATCTTGCAATCTAAACATGCATTTTACATGGCACCAAGACCAACTTGAGTGCACCGAGACCGCCATCTTTGTAGAAATTAAGTTTACGCTAATTTCAAAACACAAATCCAAGAATTGCTCTACTTCTTGTTCTCATAATTATTTTAAAAACATACGGTACCATGGAATCACTTGAAATGAATCAATTCAAATCAATACATCATGATTATCTAATAATAATCTTGTGATATTATTAAGATATAATGTTGATTAATTCGTGTTGGAAAAACTTTTATAAATAATTCTGATACAAGCTACTTTTTGACAAGGTGACAAAGCTGGATAGCTGATGTAATAGAATACTGCGTGAGGTCTACTGATAGTATTACTTCGGATATACCTACCCTGGTATCAGATATATGCTTCATAGAAGTTAGTGGCAAGGCAGAGAATTGGCAATGCTTTTTCCATTTTTTTTTTTGGCAATGCTGTTCTCCTATATCAATTTGAATTGGCAAAATCTTTATTCATAAACATGTATGTATATATATAAATCTATATATATATTATATATATATATATATATATATATATACATACATGTTATTGTATATATATTACAGTATTACAGGGTGTCCCAGATAAGGTGTAAACCCCGGCTACCATAGATTTTACATGCAATTTGCAACATAAAATGTTCAGTAAAATTTTCTCCTATCGACCTTCGTTTTCGAGATATATCGATTTTTCGATATTTTTCAAGTAGGCGTACTTCCAGTCATTAAATCGTCAATATCTCAAGAACCATTGGTCTTAAGTGAATTTAAGGACATCGCTGGAAAGAGTACAAAATTTCACATTGATTTGAGGTATAAAACATGCCAAAGTAAATATTGAGTAGTATTTTTTAGCGGTCAAAGTTGAAAAAGAGTGATTTTTGAAGTTTTTTGAAAACTCCAGACACTTTTTCTCGATTTTTTTTCCAGGGTACGAAATAATTTTTATAGCGCAAAAACTTCCTTTTTTGATTATCTTTCGAATGAGACCAAATACAGGTGTCTAGCTGAAACCTCAAATCAGAATTTCAGTTTAAATTCGATTTTTTAATTAAAAACGAGACTTATCTTGTTTGAGTGTGAATAATTGTCTACAATTTGATAGCTTTGTGTCGATTGATTGAGGGCGTAAAAATACTTTTTCTATAGGAAAAGTATTCGTTCATGTTCCTGAGTATTAAGTCTAGTTTTTTCAAAGTATTTAAAAAGTATTTTTACACCCTCAATCACTCGACACAAAGCTATCAAATTGTAGACAATTATTCACACTCAACAAGATAAGTCTTGTTTTTAATTAAAAAATCGAATTTAAACTGAAATTCAGATTCGAGGACTTGAGCTAGACACCTGTATTTGGTCTCATTCGAAAGATAATCAAAAAAGGAAGTTTTTGCGCTATAAAAATTATTGCGTACCCTGGAAAAAAATCGAGAAAAATGTGTCTGAAGTTTTCAAAAAAACTTCAAAAATCACTCTTTTTCAACTTTAACCGCTAAAAAATACTACTCAATAATTGGCTTTGGCATGTTTTATACCTCAAATCAATGTGAAATTTTGTCCTCTTTTCAACGATGTCCTTAAAATTCACTTAAGACCAATGGTTCTTGAGATATTGACGATTTAATGACTGGAAGTACGCCTACTTAAAAAATATCGAAAAATCGATATATCTCGAAAACGAAGGTCGATAGGAGAAAATTTACTGATCATTTTTGTTGCAAATTGCATGGAAAATCTATGATATTGTACATGCAATTTGCAACAAAAAATGTTCAGTTAAATTTTCTATTGACCTTCGTTTTCGAGATATATAGATTTTTCAATATTTTTCAAGTAGGCGTACTTCCAGCCATTAAATCGTCAATATCTCAAGAACCATTGGTCTTAAGTGATTTTAAGGACATCGTTGAAAAGAGGACAAAATTTCACATTGGTTTGAGGTATAAAACATGCTAAAGTCGATTATTGAGTAGTATTTTTTAGCGGTGAAAGTTGAAAAAGAGTGATTTTTGAAGTTTTTTTGAAAACTTCAGACATTTTTCTCGATTTTTTTTCCAATGTATGAAATAATTTTTATAGCGCAAAAACTTCCTTTTTGATTATCTTTCGAATGAGACCAAATACAGGTGTCTAGCTCAAATCCTCGAATCAGAATTTCAGTTTAAATTCTATTTTTTGATTAAAAACGAGACTTATCTAGTTGAGGGTGAATAATTGTCTACAATTTGATAGCTTTGTGTCGAGTGATTGAGGGCGTAAAAATACTTTTTCTATAGGAAATTTGGCTGAGAAATTCAATGAAACTGGTTAGAAGTTCGTATCTGCAATTGTTATTGAGATACAAGTTGAAAAAAGTTCCAAGTCGAGTTAAAATCTAAACTTTTCAAACAGTTTTTTCTTGATTTTTTTTCACGGTAACAATATTTTTCCAATGATGAAAAAACTTTGGCATTTCATAAACTACCTATAGAATGAGTATAAATTTTCCAGGAAAATTTCAAAACTAGAGTGTTAAATGAAAATTTTCAAGAAGAGCACCTCAGAAACAGCTTTCTTGGTGATTCCCAGGTAAAAAATGTGTTAAGTCTGTGACAAAGTTCATCCTCTAATGAATATTTTCTATCCACTATAATGCATGAAATTAAATCCATTTATTTTCCATTAAAAATACCTGAATAAAATAATTATCATGTCATGTAGTATTCTCTGTGGCCTAATGATAGGCCTACCTGGTTTGTGCTCTCAATAACTCTTATTATCTGTCCCAGCCTAAACATAGGCCTACATTGAAATTAGAAGGTTAAAAATAAATTAGTTAGTTTTTTAAAATTTTCATTATAAAATTATCATGAATCATTAACATCAATTGGAAGTATTGTGGATATAGTCCATATGAATAATCATTGTCCATTGATTAAATAAAATTGATATACTGTATTCAACGAAATTCAAAATATCCTCCATTATTCTCTCTGCACCTTCTACTACGTTGCAAGATACTCCCACTTGCCCAGCTGACTTCGTTGTGCCTCTTTCTGACGTCATCGAATGCTAATTGGATTCCTTGTATCAACTCCTCTCTACTATTCACAGGTTCACAATAGACTTTGTTCTTTATTACTCCCCAAAAGTAATAATTCATAGGTGTGAGGTCGGGTGATCGCGGTGGCCACTCACTGGTCCACCTCTGCCAATCCACTGCCCAGGGAAATTATTATCCAACCACCCCCGTACATTTTTTCCGAAATGGGACGGGCAGCTATCCGGTTGCAGCCACATATTCTGCCTCAAATCAAGAGGCACGTCTTCAAGCAGCTTGTGAAGCTCATTCATAAGAAAGTTATGGAAAATTTTGATTTTAACCTTCTTGGAAAAAATAAGGTCCAATGACATACTCACCAACAATACCAGCCCAAACATTCACTAAAAATGTTTCTGGAAACGATTTGGTCATGGTGTATGCGGATTTACAACTGACCACATATGCATATTATGAAAATTCACTGCACCACTTCTTGTGAATGAGCTTTCATCCGACCATAAAATTTCTGGAATACGTTCAGCAAGGATCCAGTCACAAATCTTATTCTTGCTTCAAAATCAGCATTACTCAAGTCCTGTACTGGAGTGTCATGAAACGGCCTTAGATTTTTTTTCAGTACTCTATGTATTGTAATCTTCGAAGCATCTAGTATTCCAACCGCCTGCCGAATGCTGGAACAGGATTTTCTTCTCTTCTTGAATATTTTCATTTTTTAACACTCTAGTTTTGGAATTTTCCTGGAAAATTTATACTCATTCGATAGTTTATAAAATGCCACAGTTTTTCCATTATTGGAAAAATATTGTTACCATGAAAAAAAATCAAGAAAAAACTGTTTGAAAAGTTTAGATTTTAACTCGACTTGGAACTTTTTTCAACTTGTATCTCAATACCAATTGCAGATACGAACTTCTAACCAGTTTCATTGAATTTCTCAGCCAAATATCCTATAGATAAAGTATTTTTATGCCCTCAATCACTCGACACAAAGCTATCAAATTGTAGACAATTATTATTCACACTCAAACAAGATAAGTCTCGTTTTTAATTAAAAAATAGAATTTAAACTGGAATTCTGATTCAAGGATTTGAGCTAGACACCTGTATTTGGTCTCATTCGGAAGATAATCAAAAAAGGAAGCTTTTGCGCTATAAAAATTATTTCGTACCCTGGAAAAAAAATCGAGAAAAATGTGTCTGAAGTTTTCAAAAAAACATCAAAAATCACTCTTCTTCAACTTTCACCGCTAAAAAATACTACTCAATAATCGACTTTGGCATGTTTTATACCTCAAACCAATGTGAAATTTTGTCCTCTTTTCAAAGATGTCCTTAAAATTCATTTAAGGCCAATGGTTCTTGAGATATTGACGATTTAATGACTGGAAGTATGCCTACTTGAGAAATATCAAAAAATCGATATATCTTGAAAACGAAGGTCGATAGGAGAAAATTTTACTGAACATTTTTTGTTGCAAATGCATGTATAATCTATGGTAGCCGGGGTTTACACCTTATCTGGGACTCATATCTTACCCTTATTTATATATATATATATATATTATATATATATATATATATATATATATATATATATATATATATTACAATGCGGGGCTTGCTTGCTGTGTCTACAAGGTTACTAGGCCAGCTAGTAATACATGCATCAACCACTACTTTGTTAAGTTACCACCCTTGTACAAAGCAGCTACAACTATAGTACAAACCTCAATTACTGACCACTACGCCATGTGCATGAAATTATTCACACCTAACAAAAAACCGCCCAATAGAGATAATTATTACATGAAAATAGATTGGAATAGCGTAAAAAACACTTTGTCTTTGCAGAATTGGAACCATGTCACAAACGAAAATAATATCAATCTTGCAACTAATTCATTTATACGAACTACACAGAATATTATTCAACAAATGACAACAAAAACTAAAATATCAGCTAAACATACTAAAATAAAACCATGGATTACTAGAGGACTTATTAATTCCATACGCCATCGAAATAAATTGGGATAAAACTTAATAGACACCTTATTGTATTTCCTTGAAAACTGAATTTACTCGTTTTAGAAACATGCTACATTCGACTATAAAACAAGCCAAACATAATTACTACAAAAATAAAATCGATGAAGTTTCAAAAAACCCACACAAACTGTGGCATGTAGTAGAAGAAATCTCTGGAAAAGCCAAAGGACCCCATTCATTCCCAATCGACGCATTTGCCCAAAGAGGAGATCCTACTTCAAAACCTAACATTAAGGACATTGGGAATACTTTTAATCAGTATTTCACATCAGTTGGGTCCATACTCACTAGCTCCTTGAATCCAGTAGGGCAACCAGAGATCAGAGATCAAGAGTACGTGGTTGATGCTGTCTTCAAATTGAAAGAGGTGACAAAAGAGGAATTATCAAATGTAATTAATAGCCTCAAAGGCAGGAGTGCTCCCGGGTATGACTGTATTCCAACACGGATAATTAAAGACAGCCTTCATACACTAATAAACACAATACACCACATAGTGAATCATAGCATTCAGACAGGACAATTCCCAGAATACCTAAAAATAGCGAAGATCATTCCAATCCACAAATCAGGACCCAAAAACGAACCTACAAACTATAGACCCATTTCTCTGTTATCTACTCTGTCAAAGATCATTGAAAAATGCATTAAAATACAGTTAATGGAATATTTGAAAGAAAATAACATTCTAGCACATAACCAATACGGCTTCCAAAAAGATAAAAACACTAATGATGCATTATTTCAGGTAAACAAATACATAATAGAGTCAGTTAAAATTAAAAATAAAGTTATCATGACATTCCTGGACCTGGCTAAGGCGTTTGATTCAGTAGATAGAGGCAAGCTTCTTAATAAACTTGAAGCTATTGGAGTTAGGGACACTTCTCTTCAGTGGTTCAAAAGTTATTTTTGTGAACGCCAACAATTTGTTCAGATTGATGGTGAAGACAGATTTTTGACCATCAGCTGAGTGGGCACCACATATGCAGTGTGTCAAGCAAAGGCTACGACAGATGCTGTATGGTCTATCTCAGTTGAGCCAAGTACTTGATACCAGATTAAGTAAAAGAGTATACCATGCTTATGCACAGTCAGTGTTACAGAATGGTATCATTGTCTGGGGAGGGGTGTCATCTGCTAGCCTGGAGCCTCTCTCGGTTACCCAGCGCACCATTATAAAAAAAATTCTTAAAAAAGAACCCAGATATCCCACGTCACTGTTGTTCTTGGACTTCCCTGTGCTCAATTAAGACAACTGTATATTAAAACACTTCTCACCTATATCAGGAGACACAAAATAGAACTACTCAGCAATATTCAACATAACTATCAAACTCGACACAGAAATAACCATGGATATTCAACACCTCAATTATATCACGGAATAGAACTTAGGTCTCCTCACTATCTAGCACACATCGTCTTTAGAAATTTGCCCAATGATATCAGGGAGGCTGAGAGCTGCAGCGATGTGGTGTATAAAGGGAAGCTGTTTAAATGGTTGATTGGCATAGGTTGGGCTGGAACCGAGGGCTTACTTCATTCCTATGCTTCTTAAATCTCTACAATTTAATAAATAAATTGTCACAGTCTTGAGTCCTCTTGCTCTTTTTTTTTAGCTCTTTCTTTCCATTTAAGCACTCTTCACAAATGGTTACAAAAACAGTGGTAGGGAAGTGCAATAGTCTGTAGATTGCACTCTATCATACTAGCATATATGTTAGGTTAACTTGGTATTATGAATGTATATTATTTTGCTTATAACTATTTCAAACTTAATTTACTTTTTGTTATTACCTTGCTCATAGGAACTCTCCCCCATTCACAGATGTATAGTCTTCTTGGGGGATTCCACTTTTCAATAATGTTACAATTTTAAATAAAATAGTAAAGTAATTCATCTTTATATTTATTGTTTTATTGTAACTTAACTATATTGCACAAATTTGTAATTTCATGTGGAAATAAATTGAATTGAATTGAATATATATATTGTGACATCACATTTCATAAGCGGGCTGGCATAGCTGAAATTGATAGTAGCGAGCAGCAATATCGATAAGATAAGATGCCAGCCTGCTATTACTTCGGTTCATACAGCTTTAATTATGATAAAAATTCATTTCAATACCTTATTATAGCTGTCAATGTAAGTTATGTCAAGTTATATTTTTAATAATTATTGTATACTCTCTCTCGGAAAGGTGTTTTTCAAATTATCTCTACCTCCATGTTCATGATCTATTCCTCTTACATTGAGAGTTCTCTCTTTTACAATTGAGGGTGCTTACCCCCACCTCCATAACTTTGGGGAAATATCGGCGTTATCTGCTAGAGTAACGGGACTCTCTTCCGGCAACTGAGAAGGAACTCCGCCTGTGTATTTTCGTCACTCTTCTCCTAGACTTCTCGGAACTCGCAATTGTAAAGGTGTGCGGAGAATCGAAGTGATTTAAACGGTTTAGTGAATACGCGTGTGAAAGAAGGCTGGCGGACGGAAGACTACCACCTAATGCTCTACCGGAGGATTGCTGTCCGGGGACGAATGCTTAAAATAAAACCGGTGAGTCCGTTCCTTATGGAAAACTAGTTAAAAGGGACCCTTAGGTCAAATCCAAAAAGTCTCACAATATATATATATATATATATATATATATATATATATATATATATATATATTCTGAGTAGATTTTTGCCCACACCTTTCTCTATCAGAGTTCCCAGTGTCGCTCTGGGCCAGCTAAACTCAGTTGGCGACTGGGGTGGGCCGCAGCAGGGGACGGGAGTCTTGGTGGGGCGTCCGTCAACCTCCCTCGTTCGAGTCGGGGGTTGAAACAGGGTCTTGAGTGTTTTGGAGAAATGTTTCCCTCTTTTAGGAAAGAGGGGCCGTGCTTTTGCACTGCCAAACAGGGTTGGTCGCGGAATGAAGGGAATAGAAACTTTGCGGTGTCAGTCGTGAAAAAGGTCTTCGTGTCGGGACTAAGTCTTAGTCCTCGGGCACCGGGTGTCTTCCCGAGGTCCGGATTGATCGCGGAGCTCTAGCAAAAGCTTTCCTTAGCCTTTCTAGAGTCCCTCCTTCAATTCCGTATGGAATCAGCAAGTTGCGGCGGCTCGCGCCCTGGACTTTCCTAAGTCCTAGTTGTCGGGCACCAGGTGTCTTCCTGGGGTCCGTGTTGGTCGCGGAGCTCCAGCAAAGGCTTTCCCTAGCCTTTCTAGAGGTCCTCTCTTGATTCCGAATGGAATCGGCTCGCTGCGGGGCCCGTTCACTGGACTTCTCTCGCAGCCGCGGAGCCTAAGTCCTTGAGCACCGGGTACTCTCCTGGGTTCCGGATCGGTCGCGGAGTTGCTAGAAAGGCCTTCCCTAGGCTTTCTAGAGGTCCTCTCTCGATTCCGCACCGAATTGGTATGTTGCGGTGGCTCGCGCTCCAGACTTTCCTAAGTCTAATTCGCCGGACACTAAGTGTCCTCCTGGGGTCCGGATCGGTCGCGGAGTTCCCGCAAAGGCCTTCCCTGGCCTTAGTTGAGGTCCTCTTTCGATTCGGAATGGAATCGACTCGCTGCGGGGCCCGTTCACTGGACTTCTCTCACAGCCGCGGAGTCTAAGTCCTCGAGCACCGGGTACTCTCCTGGGGTCCGGATCGGTCGCGGAGTTGCGGGAAAGGCTTTTCCACTCCTTCCTTGAGGTCCTCTTGCACCTCGATGCTCCACTGGTGGTATACCAATGGGTAGTCAGGTTTCGACCAAAACCTGACGTGTCGCCGTTGGTCGAAACTGGTAGCCCGTCGTCTAAATACGGGTTAAATGTCGTTCAGCACTCGTCCTAATGGATGTTGAGCAATGGAGCTTACAGTGTTCGAGACTAATCATCCTTAGTCTCAAACACAACTCCCGGTCGCAGAAGGATTTGGAGTTCACTCTGGTACGGGATGTACCATGATGTTGCTAGCTGCTCGCTGCTTCCTTCTCACCTCACTCGACCGCTCGCCCTGGCTCTCCGAACTCGACTGTCTGCACTGGGTTTCCGAACTCGACTGCCTCCTGCTAGCCTTTCTCGAGCCTCCCTCAGTGACCAAGAGGGAGGGGAGAGAGGATGCGCAGCACCGCTGAGCGGTAGGCCAGCGGTTGGCTTGCACGTTGACCCCTTTGATTCTATCAAAGATAGCCGAGCGTCAAATAAATGAGCCTAAACTCAATTCCTTTCTCTAGTTATGATATACATCGTGACAATATATATATAAATATATATAAATAAATATATATATATATTATATAATATATATATATATAATATATAAATATATAATATATATATACATGAATACATATGAATAGTGTCACAAAATTTTATGTAACATAAATGCTAATTGTAACCTTGGACCAAGGTTAGAGGTTGTGAGTGAAAGTCCGACATAATTTCGCTCCTGCGTTTCGGAAGATTTTGTGTTATAAATAGTCATGGATAAGTACAATTTTGTGTTAATTTCATTATTAATTGTTTCTTGATCACGTTTTATCATTTTGTTTTAGATTTTAATTCTTAATTCTATTTTAATAAGCCAAACACCGTTTAGAGGTTAGTTTGAGGTTAGGTTTTCGAGATTCAAAATAAACATAGATAGTTTACTTGACTAAAATTATAACCAAATTAAAATCCTATCATTTATAAATCAATATTATTATTATTGCAAGTAATATAATTTCTTAGATAGGAAAATGAGCTCAAGTATAACACCGAAGGTTAGTAATAGAAATGTACACATAGCGGGAGTACTTACGGGTTCCCAAAACCAAAATTCAAAAACGCCAAAACCAAAAACCCCAGTTCTTCAAACTACTTCAGCCGAAAAAGTTGCTCAACTACAAAGTAGCCACACTAATTTAAAAAACCAATTAGAAGTAACTCTAAAAACGTCTGAGGAAGGAAGGTTAGGGATGGTAGAAGAAATTAAATCTTTGGAACTGATTATAAAATTACAAGATGATGACCATAAAAAAGAAATACTAAATCTAAAAAATCAATGTAGTCTAATGTCGGAGGAAATAAAGAACTAAAATCTAAATTTGATAATACTAAATGTATGATAGAACCTCTGTTCAAATGCAAAAAAAATAGAATCTAACCTAAATGATGGGAAATGCTCTGAAAATGGTCGAAATAAAACATACAGTGAGGTTTTGAAGACAGCAACCAAAAATATAGCTGAGGAAATAAAGATAGGAAAGGAGAGTTCTGCTTGAGAGTCATGGACGTGATTGCAGTGATCTCCTTGATAAAAGATTAAAAAATAAATTTGATGTCCAATGTTTTCTCAAGCCAAGTGCATCAATTAATGCAGGTGTAGAGTCAGCTAGGGAACAAACTAAAGACTTTGATGAAAATGACTATCTAATTGTACTGGGTGGCTCAAATAATATAAATGAACCTAACTTGAATCATCTTCCTCAAGTAACAGAAAAAATCAATGAAATTGTGCCACTCAGCAAAAAAACAAACTTCATAATAAGTACTATTCCTAATAGGTTTGATAGGCCAGAATTAAATGAAGCAATCAATTCAACAAACAAATCAATCCATAATACAATCAACAGCCTAAAAAATAAGAATTCTAAACAACTGGGGATTTGTTTTCTAAATGAAAGGCTGAAAAGACATAGCTTCACTAATCATGGGTTGCATCTAAATCGATGTGGCAAAGTAATCTTTTGTAATAGATTGGCAGAGCTGATTGAAAGCCATTTGCAATCCTCTGGTTTAAAAACAGTCAAAAAAACAAATACCGTAACAATTTTTTAGTAAATTGGCTCAAAACAGTGAAAGGGAAATAGCTACAAATGCTAGAGATAGAGTAGCACAAGATGGTGAGGTTTTTAGTATTTATCATCAAAATATTCAGTATCTTTGCAACAAAATTGACAGATTAGAAGTATTATTTTCTTAAACAGGAGGATCCTGACATTGTTATTTTCACAGAGCATGGCTTAAAAATAAAGGAAATAAATCAAGTTAGGATTCCAGGCTATTCACTGAGATCAGAATTTTGTAGAATAGCTCATAGAAGTGGTGGTGTATGTATATTCACTAGCAATGCTAAACATACCCAAACTTATGAACTGGATTTTGTTAAGAGATTTTCTGTTGAGATGGATTTAGAGGTGACGGGACTAAGGTTAAAAATTGATGATCGATTTGAGGTAGCAGTGTTAGGCACGGTAGTTAGAAGAAGACGGTAAGGGTCACGTGCATGTAGCTCGGAGCTCTGACGTCATAGCCACTGAGGCTACCTACTCTACTGACTACTTTAAGCCGGTATTTGTATGTACGCTGTTGCTAAACAGATTACAATTCATTTGCTAATCGTTTTGAGATTTGAATTTTCGCCTCTCTTCCATCAAAATGTCAGTTGGGATATTTCAAGTAATAATTCTTGTATATTGGACCTGGAAATACGGCACATTTGATAGAATAATTCGAAACCCATTAGTAGGCTACTGTAGGCTACTGCTGTTATAGTATTAATATTCGGGCTAAATAATGTTAAATAATGAATACTGTATTAACATATCTGAATGAGAATATACAGTGTGTGTATTGGAGTCTCGTGAATAACTGCAATAATCATTAAAACTACACACATTGTAAGTGTATATTGTGTGTATTGCACATCTATGATACAATGTTAAAAGCATTATACATCGAAGTTATTGAATACAGTGGAATTTCCTTACTACCTATCAATTCACATGTTTTTTTTAAATTCTAGTGTCACAAACTATCACAAGAAATATTTGCCAGTTACAAAGAACAAATAATTACAGTATCACAATCATGCAAAAAATTGAAAATTCGTGCATTATAAGTGAATTGCTTGAAATGGTAATTACCTGTCTCCTTGGAATATTTTTAGGATGCAATTTTCTTCATCTTCTTGCTCATCTTGCGTCTGTTATCCACTGCTTGATTGGATGCTGCTCTTTTCTTGTTCTTCTTATTCAACTCTTTCATCCTTATAAAAGAGCGCGTTCTCACAAACCATTCGATGGCAAAGTCGTCGATATTGTCAAATTTTTCTTTTATAACGTTGATGAGGGTTGACATTACATTCAAACATTTTTGAAGTTTTTCTCCATGAAACTTTTCAAATTCTTTTTCGAATTGAATTGTTATTTTTAGCCACTCATCTGATGGATTAATTAGGCCACCTCTAGATTGTAAAGAAAGCCAATCACAATTTTTTGAAGCATTTTGTCCGGATCGTTCACCATAATTGAATGTTGTAGAAATACCTTTTTTAAAAACACGATAAGCTATGTAGCCCGATAACACTTTCAGCAAGTCCAAATTCTCTACAATATCTTCTTCCTGGCTCTGCTCACTTAGTTCCTCCATTACTTTGTCAAATACTGAGTCAAGTTCCTTATCATCCATGTCATCCATACATGAATCTTCTTCAGAATGCGGCGGTATGACACAATCTACTTTTGTCAGAACATCAATTCACATGGTTCGGAAGTGCAATTTCCAGTCTTTAATATTGCAGATGCACTTTTAGAAAATAGAAGAGATTTCATTCTCTGACTCACTGTTGTTGGTAAAGGGTGGTCGTAGAATCTGCCTATACCTCTAATCTGAGAGAAAAAATATTCTAAAACATCCTGATTGCATCGAGATGTTAACAAATATTGGTACCCTTCAAGCTGCATTTCGTTGAACAATCCCTGTGTACTCCGAATAGAAATCATGCATCCAACTTGAAATGGTAACAAATTCTTTTTTCCTATTACTCGAGCAGAAGAGCACAGGTCGTGCAGCTTATTTAAAACCGAATTTTGCAATTCTAAACTGGTGCCATAGCCACTTTTCAATTTGTTGTTGGGGTGATGTGGAATTCTTGAGTTCAACACATCAAACCCATCATTCACGGTTGTTAAAAAATCTACAACATGATCATTGCCAGGTAAAATGTATGAAATAGCCTTGGCAACAGTTCTGGAAAGAAGTTCAGCTGCTTTCCTCACATTCTGTCTTTCACTTCCTGTTAAAAGTGAATGCCCCTCTGTTATTTTATACACATATTATAGGTCTGTAGTGTTATGTTGTTTAATCAGGTCAAATAAAATATCTTTGGTCATCATTATCCCACCTGGCAGTTCAAACCCTTGGTCCAAGAGATGATTACGTATCAATTTAAGCACATGAGGAAGATCCGAAAAAGCCCAAATATCACGATCATCACAACAGGGATTATCAACTGAGGGTTTTGTTTGTGATATTCCCAAGTCAGATACAAGCTTACGATTAGACCCACCCATATCGCTAACAAATCCTCTACACCTAAATCCACTTTCCTCTACAAGTCTTATTGAGTAGATGAGATTTAAGAGTTTGGACTGACTTTTTTGCTCGAAATCCCCTCCCCCCTCTCCCCCCTCGATTGAAGTGAATCCTTCACTCTACATCTATACTGACAGATTGAACTGAATCCTTTTCTCTACATCTATACTGACAGATTAAAGTGAATTGAGAAATTCCCTATCACTCTACATCTATACTGACAGATTAAAGTGAATCCTTCTCTCTACATCTATACTGACAGATTGAAGTGAATCCTTCTCTCTACATCTATACTGTCATATTAAAGTGAATCCAGAGAGAGAGAGGTCAATGACTCTCTCTACATCTATTGCTTAATAATCTATTGCTATACTGTCAGTGAATCTCTACAATAATCTAAGTTCTATAATGGGCCATATTATGCTTGGTTTCCAACTGACAGTCAAGAGTTCAATCAAACTGTTTATGAATTGAGCTCTTTTGCTCAAAAACCCCAATCGCCTTGAGGATTTGCTTCTACAGAGAACTCGTTGAAACTTCTCCAATCAAAATAGTTAGACAACATGTTGTCAGTTCAAGCGTTTAGACTAAAGTGACGCGTGCGCCTGCTCGTGTGCGTGCTACACTCCCTTGTCTAGACAAATGACATGTGCACTCTGCTCCCTGTGAGGTCCCCTTCTACAGATAAGTCCAATAACTCCTGCATCTAGAAACCGTTACATTCAATCATAGACACATGAAAAAATGTCTAGACTGATTAATCGTGTTGAAGCGACATGTGTTCAACCATTAAAGTTCATTATACTTCAAATTTCTCTCTCACATAATATGTCAAGTGTTATCCTTTCACAAGATTTCAGAGACCAAACCCTTTATACTCACCGCCTTCATCTTGAAGCAGCATGTGTTTAACCGTTTAAATTCACTATGCTTCAAATTTCACTCTCTCTCATAATATGTCAAGTGTTATCCTTTTACAAGATTTTATGTTTTTGGGGTCAAACCGTCACATTCAATCATAGACACATGAAAAAATGTCTAGACTGATATCCGCTCACGATATCGTAGGCCACTCTGTGGATGAATAAATTAAGATAATCTATGAATGGAGCTGAACATTGCAGTCTCATAACAGAGCCCTCTTCCGAATTTTTAATTGCCTCAGCTATTTCATCATGAACGCTTTTCACAGCGACTTCCATCTCGTTTTTCTTAATAAAATCTCCTATATCATTTTTAGTTGCATACTTTTCTGCAATTTGATTAATCAGAATAGCAATAGCATCTTTTGTAATGAATTGTTCAATACCATCCATAATATTAGCTTTTATTGCACTCACCATTTCAGATAATCGTTTTTCAAACTCTTCTTTGTTAATGAAGAACTAGTCAATTTCTGCAAAGTAGATTCTAATATTGCTTATCAATTGGCAATGGGTGTGTTTCATTTACTTTAGTAAAAATTTATGTACTAAGCTGTTTTAATTTAGTATTGAGATAGTTTCTGTCCAACACCTCCAAATTCTTAATTTTATCTGATATGGCTTTTAATTTCTCATCTAAATAAGCTTTATCAACTTTATCATTGTTAATACTGTTCAACTGGGATGAAAAGCTGTCTGTTAAAGTTTTCACTTCTCCTAGAGCAGATTCTAAAGTTAGAGTTCTCTCTGCAATAACTTTATCGATATTGGCGCTAAAATTTTGTAATGAACTTAGAATATGTTCTCTTTCAATTATGCTCACTCCGATATTCTTGGTATTTTCCAAAACGAGTTTGGTTATTTGCGAATCTAAATAAAATTTCACAGCTTCGCTGATTCCTTGTTGATTTATCGATTCGATTATTTTCTGTGTTATCGAGTCAATATCACACATAAGATTAGCACCACCCCCTCCACCACCGCCAGCAGCACTAGGTGTATCAATCCGACCGAATTGATGCAGAGTCATCGTAAGACTAAACAATTAGTTTTGCTTCTTTTAGCTCTTCAATTATAGAGGCGATCTCAACATCATGTCCAGTGTTGCCAGAAGCTTTTGAGGAATAGAGTAAATTTAATCTTTCCACTAATTCGTCAAAATTATCAAAGTATTGATAAATTCTATCATGAGAATTATTTTTTGCAAATTTCAATAAACCCCATCCCTTCTTTTTACTAATTTTTTTACTGGGAAATAACTTCTGAATCATTTGCGATTTAATTCCCTGATTTCGTTTAACATAGCCTCTTCGATCTAAATGTATGCCTGTAAGTGTTAAGATTTTTTATACTTATCCAGATCTCTCTGATTATAAAGATTCGAATTCGGTCTTGAACTGAATAATAACTCAAGTAGACCATGTGTTAAATGAAATCTTTCATTATAAATATCTATATAACGTTATTGAATATTACTTGCTGATTTCCAATATAATACATGTCATCTTAGAATTGTATGAAATTCCATAACTAATTGAATTATTCAATTTTTCCGCATGAAACGTTTTTAGATATTGTGACAGCACCTCATCGTTTTTACTAGAACCAAGTAAACTGTTTTCAAATTTAGTTGAGCTTAAAAGATTGCCTGTTGAACTCCATAGCTTTTATCATAACTCGACTGCTCATCATCAATCTCCATGCTCTCTTCTTCTTCCTCTTTTACCTCTTCCTTTTTTGGTTTTACACCATGATTAGAGTGAAAACTAGATTTGTTTTTTCCCAGTTCAATTATGGGCTCTATCAACAGTGAGAGCGTTCTCCTATTGTATTCCTCTGATCGTTTTTCAAAATTAACTAAGCTTTCATGCTTGTCGCTGATTACTTTTCTCAATTTCTTAATCTTTTCTATTAAACCAACGTTATTTCTATTCAGTTTTCTGCTGCTGCTGGTGTGTGTTTTAGACAACATGACTGCACAAAGAATTAATCTCTACTGAACAGTAAGAAACGTATCGAGCGAATCTCAGTACTTGCCGCTATTAATTCCACACTCAATCATAATAGTTACAAAATTATGAGGTTTACGATTCCAAACTTTATGACAAAGTTTAGCGAAATCTTTATAAGAAATATCTCCTCCAACATGATCTCTGTGAATTAATTTCAGACTCAATAAATCTATCTTGAAGATTATAATCATATTTTCATTGTCCCTAGTGAAATGTTTCTGTGTAGCTCCATAACTCTGAATTGAATATGCAGTGTCAATATTACGATGTCATCCCATAGTAAAATATTCTCTTATTTGAGGTACATGATTGAGTTGAAAGTCATCAAATATAACTAAAGAATATTCTGATATTTTGTTTGGATGAGGTATAGATTCAGAATTGTTGTTTATATGAAATTCAATACCTTCATTTTTGAAAAGACTTTTCTCAAAAACAAGTACTTATCTTGATACTCGCTTTTAGTGTGCAAGTATATAGTTTTAAATCTCAACCCATTCTTTGAAAAAATTAAATTAAATAGCAATTGGTCTTGCCACAGCCTGAAGAGCCTATTATAAGGATCCTTGCATTATGAAGTAACAACTTACCATTTTTACACCATGTTGGCATTTCTTTCAGTCTTATAACTTAGTCAAATTAACTATGGGATATTACTCATGTTAGACACGTGTACAGCATGTGATCTGATAAGGAACTAATCATTTTTCATAAGTTATCAGGGAGGAGGAGGAGGAGGGTGTGCGCTAGACACCACATGGCTGTGTGTATAGCTTATCACATCGAGATGCAAGCGACAGGTGCTCACTCTCCCCTTTCAATGCACTGATAGAAGTTTCTCACTTCAACATATCGTTCCCTCTCTTTCCCGCACCCTCTTCGCGAGAATGCATCTGTTGCTTGCCCTTATCTAAGCCTTAGCAAATTACGAAAATGAAACTTCGGATTAAAATGAAACTGAGAAGCATTTTTGATAAAGACGTATTATATTTACACCAAATCTTTGTTATATTTACACTGAATGGAATGTATTACAATGTGATATAGATTATTTTTCATCTAATAGTTGACTTCTACTAATATAACTAGGCATTGAAAATCCAATCCACTTAACAAGCAATCCTTTTTTGTCGTGCTTTAATATTTTTTCAATCAGATATACTTGTCTCTCCGATTTGTTTAATTCTGTTTTTTTAATTTCTTCTCCGTAAAACCTACCACTAATTACTTCTCCGTTTAGATCTCGCAAGCTATAAGTTACAGGTTGAGAAGGAAATATAGAATGAATTACAAAATACTCTGCACTCCAATTTATGTTATAAGATTTATCGAAAAGAACCCTTTTCTTTGAGATTCGTACAACATCTCCTAGCTTAAATTTTGGTTTTGAATTTTTCAATTTATATCGTCTATTGAATGCAGAATTCAAAGACATTGAAACACAATTACAATCTTTTTTCCTCACATCTTTAGGTTTCATTCTAATTGAAGTGTGCATTGTTGCATTATAATCACGAACCAAACTGTCTAGCTGTGATATCCAGTTTTTGGTTCCACATTCAGTTAAATATCTATAAATTTTTGCTTTAATTGTTCTATTAAACCTTTCAACTATGGAGGTTTCTTATCACTAAAAACATGATAATGTTTAATACTGTATCTATCTAATAACTTTCTTTAACTATTTCTATAACTTTTTTTCTATTCTTTAACTTTTGAATTAAAGAATTCTGTTCCCTGATCTGATTGAAACAACTTAACTCCCTTATTTTTAGAAATAATTGGCTCAAGTGCATCAAATACAGATTGACTTGACTTGTCTTTTAATGGAACACAATATGCGAATTTTGAAAAACAATAACAGCTAAGATATACCTATAACCTTATTAAGATGTGATAAACTGCTCATCTCAATGAGATCAGCTTGAAGCAAGTCTTTTTCACTTTTCAACTCATATTTGCGAGTGGGATAGTTAACACGTGGTACACTATGAAGTTCTAATGCTATCTTAGATCTTATAATATTCATATTTACAACACGAAATCAAAATTAGTGGTGATGGATGCTCCTCGTAGGACATACTGAGCAATCAGTTCAGAGTGTTGTTGGCACTCTATAATGTCCAAAAGGTAAAGTGTCTACACTGTTCTCAGCAATATATCTCTTATCGTCATAAGGACTCAAACAGATTTTTGCACATTCAATCTGATACATGGTGTGATTATAGGACCTCATCATATTAAATTTTTCAATGTGTTCACAATGTTCAATCAGTGATTTCTTATATAAGTTAAAATTAAGTTTTCTACATTTCACTCCGGTCTGTACACCCTTTGCTACACATTTATTTACAGGTTCTTCATTCTCGTTACATACTAAATAAGAGTAAACTTTGGATCGAAGCCCTACAAATTCATGGATGGGTTTTGAGGCAGTCTCATCCTTGAACTTTCCTACAACTTTATTTCTCTCCATGGAAAAGCATGGGTGGTAAGGAGGGTAATTACTTGTGTCAAAAAGGTTCAAATTTTCTTTAATCAACTGATACACGTCTTCGACTTTTACGTTTAAAAGAAAACTATCTGTATTGGTCATACAGAGTTCTACGCGATCCCACGGTATAATTTTTTGTAATTTGCAATAGAAAAAATCGTACATATGGAATTTACTAAACTCCAGTATGGAAAACCCGGAATAGACAGGCTTGTTCATTTTTAGTTCCAACTTGCGAGAGAAAGCCGCAATCACGTTTGGACTAATTATTTGCCAGCATTTGCATAACAGATTTGAAATGTACTTATCTAACCGTTTTTCATCCATGATAATTTTAACATTGATTTGCTTGCGACTTGATTGTATTGTCTTGCCAAAGATCAGATTACAACAGGCCTTAAAGAAGGATATTTCAAATTTATTTTTCGCTTTCTGTCTATTCTGGATATTGAAGTCGATGTAGCTTTTCAGCCAGGGAGATTGGGAAAAGCTAATGACGCGATGTACTTTCGATAGTTGCAAACCAGCTGAAGGTAGAGCTTTAAATTGAGGTAATGGATAATGTACTTTTCATGGTCAAAAAGTGTGTTCATGAGCTTTTTGGTTCCAGTTTGATCGTTCTCATTTGTTTGGTAGTTTGACAGCAATTTGTGCGGCGGTGTTTGGTGGAGAGGCATGAGTGGGAAGCTGGCATGCTTATCATTTACTCCTGGGGGTACTTGAGATTGCATTCTATTATATATCCGTTTTCTGAATTGCTGTCCAAATTCGCGAAATCAAGCTTGGAAATTTCAAATTCCTCTCAACAGGTAAGCTTTGGCTCATAGCTTCCGAGTATAAACTGTTTGCATCGATGTAAAGGAGATAATTACTTGGTTTTGAAGGGTCGTATGTTTCGGGTAGATGTTTGTTATTCGCCTCACAATAACGTTTACCGATAAATGACACCCCACCCCTCATCCCTGCCTCAAACATGAGATGCATGTCAGGATGAGTAATCAATTCTAGTTCGACTTTAGTGTGTTTCAACATACAATTCCAAGTAAAGTGCGCGAGGGAAAGAAAATGGGTGACATCAAGGCCGTATGAGCTAAAAAGTGTAGACCTCATGGATTCAAAAACTTCCGCTAATAGCATCACATCCAAACATAAATAGAAATTGTGATATTCACCGAGCGATTTCAGCTTGAATGTCAAGAACACTCTTTGCGCATGCTCATATTCTTCGCAAGACAGAGGTGTATCAGTTAAATCATTATGAAAACATTCGATGGGAGGAAGCGATGTTTCCGCGAATTTTTCGGGACAACTCATGTATGAGTAAGGATATATTCCTTTTTTCAACAAGAGTTGTCTGTGTTCGTGTGGGGGATCATGAAACACTGAAAATAAACGTTCAAATTTCTTTCCATGTCTGTACTTTCCACTAAATTACGCACCAATACTTCCAAGGATTCGCTCATAAACTTGTAGGAATCTAAAAATTTATTTTGCCTACTGAAAGTGTCAAAAATCTCTCTGACGTATTTGCGATGCGGAAATTTCTTTTTTGCATTTACCGAGCGCTTTCAGAATAAAATTCGAATCAAACCCGGAGAAATTGTGAGAATAACACGAAATGTACTCCAGAGTACGAGCCGATAAATTACAAGAAACATGTGCTGCACATAGGTAATTTCCGGTTTCATGCGCGTGGTGACGACGTTTAATATCGGTGTCTAAAAATGGTTCAGCACAAAGCCCGCAGTTTACCAATTTTGAAATTCACACTCTTGACTTTCGGATAAAGCTTGCATCGGAATTTCTCATTTCATATCCTCATACAAAATGTCGCCGAGATCTGTAATTTCCTGAAGAAATTTCTCCATGATTTTTTCATCTAAACTACTCAATCTATGGAGTACAGGTCAGTAAGCGATTTCCCCATTCACATCGATAACAACAAAACAATAGCCGCAGGGAATATGTTATGCTGTTTTCTTTGTATAGCTATTGCTGATTTCATCCCAATCGGATTCATCATCATCACTGTTATTATCGATATTAACAACGTAAGTTTCTAAATCCGCGTAAATGGTGTACTTATTCTTCAATGTGGTGCCTAGTTTCTTGAATTTAAATGTCTCTCCGCGTTTAGGATTTGAAACTCGTTGTGATTGAAACTTGGAACAAAGCTGTTCATGTTTCATCAAATTTGCTTTTGCATCGCAATTTTTAGATTTGTTCGAAGTAAATCTATGAAAACAGAAATTGCAAATGTGTACTTGTCCGTTGCATTTTGAATGGTGAGAGAGAAGATGCGATAGCCCATTTTTCCCATTCGCGGTATTAACTAAACAGAAATGAGTTTTTCCTGCATCGGCTTTTAGCATTAAAAGTTAATTTGGTGCTTACGAGTGCGGAAAATGCTCGTACGGTAGGGGAAAAACTTTTTGTTGTCATACGCAATGATGTGAATTGCAATATCCGGATTTAGTATTTCAAATTTCTTAATATCACGTGTCGTCACCGGAAAATTTACACCTCGCGTATTAAGTGTGTGAGCAACTTGCTCAAATACTTTACACTCAAGTTGGAGTTCCTGGTTTCTGATGGAAATACGCGAGGACTGACCATAAAAAGCATTTTTCGTCAGACAGATTTTTGACATTATAATACAATTTTTGTTTTTAAGAAATTGTGGTGTTTGAATGAAACTGGATGTGAAGATTGGATTAAATTTAATCATGTTCACATCCAGTGACTCAATTTTCTTCAAAACCCAACCGCTGCCGTGTTGAACAAAGTTGTCAAAAGATGACATGATTTTTCTCACGGCCAACATGAAATGTTCGTTAAAATCTTCATAGTTCTCAAGCACGTTTAGCGCTATGTTGGTGTAGCTATGAAGATTTATTAGAGATGAGACAGTCTCGCTAACCTCATCATCCATCACCACTAATTTATACAACAAAACATTCAACACGATGAACCACTTCACAGTGGCGTCATGACGTGCTGCGTGCTCCCTAATTATATCGAAAATGCGCTGTTTCGATCTCTCGAGCACGTTCTCGATATTGATTTCCTTGGGATCGTTGATGTTATGCGATGACGGACCGCTGCGGAATTGACGCTGTGTAGTCTTCTTTCCCTCGGCATGATGTTAGATTCTGAAAAACAAAAGAATAACGATCAGGATGACATAGAATTAGAGTTCATGTATGTTTTTAAATCAGTTGTGAATTGGCATTGGTAGAAGAAGGCTGTGTGAAAATGATAAGTTCAGATAATGTCAAGTTCAGATAATGTTGCATGAAAGATTAAGATTATTATCTTTTGATAAAAGATGGACGAAATCTTCTCCGCATTTGTCCGCGGAAAACATGGCAAAATAGGGATTTATATTCTCATGTGCGCCAGACATTGTGTGCTGTGTATTTTGTTCAATTTGTTTGGGAAAATGGGAAGAAAGTGACATACCAGCAATAGAACATGCAAGGTACAGTCCGAACTGTAGAAGGAAAGATAATATAACAATTGAAGAGGAGAATTTCAATAATATATTCTATGTCAATATGAAGAAAGATATTTAACTTTTAATCATGTAGAAGATTCATCCATTCAAGGAGAGTATTTTGAAAAGCATCATCTACATTGTGACTATTGTAAATCATTATCTGATAAAGCAGAGTATTTTGCGAGAAATGGTTATTTCTTACATAAAATTCATACTATCTGCAATGTGTCTATTGCAAATATATTATCAAAAATCCATTTGAAAAAGTAATGCATTTACCGTTTTGTTTATATGAAGAGTGTGAGAAAGAAGGGTGAGGAGAGGATTATCCGGATATACCGCATCGTAAAGATGAGCTAAAATCGCATGCATGCAGTATGCTGTAGAAGGTTTTTTATCCTTCGAGCACAAAAATTGTCCTCCGAGGACAAAAACTGTCCTCTGATGACAAAAATCCTCCCCTCCCAGGACAAAAATTGTCCTCTGATGACAAAAATCCTCCCCTCCGAGGACAAAAATTGTCCTCCGAGGACAAATATTGTCCTCCGAGAACAATTTTCCTCTCCTCCACAGAGGATAAAATCAAAGTGTACTTACATGTGTTGGGTGATGCTGCGTGAATCTCCTCGACTGTAGATGTATAGATGAGTATGCTTCCTTTTCAATTGTGAGCTAGCCTCTCAGGTGTAGATACCAGCTATGCTTCCTTTCAGATTGCTCGTTAACCTCTCAGGTATGTTGCCTCGACGAGTGCTCAACTGGTTATGAGTCAGAACCCGTGTTGAGAAAATGCTGTGAAAACAATGAAATATTAATAACTGATAATATTAGAAATCAATCGAGAGGCAAGAATGCTATTCAAAATATAGATTGTTTGTTGAGAGGTGAGAAAATGCTGTGAAAACAATGAAATATTTAATAACTGATAATATTAGAAATCAATGAGCATCATGAGAGCCTATTCAAAATATGTTTAAGTGAGTTGACATGGGTGAGAATTTTTTTTCAGCTTCTAGCAGGAGTGGGCAGACACCGTCCCATGCAGAGTTCTAGACGAGATTTTTTTCGTCTTCTAACTCATGTACAAGGATGCTATTCGAAAATATAGAATGATTGAGTGACAGTTTTTTGTGATAGGAGAGAGAATACTTACAAATCTGAATGTTGCCGATAACGATGTGGGAGCATGTGTTGTAGGGGAGAAATTTGAATTTTTTTGCTTGTAGCACGCTTTGCTCTCACTCGCACGAGCCTGGAACAGAGAGAGAAACGTATGGTATATAAACAGAAGTGATGAGAGGAAAATTGTCATTTACATCTGAGTCTACTTTGAGTGCACTTCACGATGAGTTCTCCATCAACATCTTCTCCATCATACGTGCTGCCAGATAGCCCACCAGCACAGCAGCGCATGCTCAACTACTGGCAGCGGAAAGCCGCATTGCTGAGTCGTCCGCTGCTGCTGCTGCTGCTGCACCCGTCATCTCACCACTCAACGTGGAACCACCATCACCGGGCAACGAGATCATGCTGGGGGACAGCCCTATTCAACGCTTGGCTCCAGCTGCTACCTGGGCACCGTGGCGAGTGGTGCTAACTACTCTACCAAACACAGGCAGAAGCAGGGGAAGCGGAAGTTGACGTTTGAGGAGGAGGCAGAAGTTAGCGGGGATGAGGACAAGTCAATCTTATCACAAACAAAGGTTAGTTTCAATAAATATTATTAACTTGTGTAATCACAGATTTTTTTCCATGATTGATTTTTAAAAAAATCTGTGCACATACAAGCCTTTGATTATTATTTGATACCAGTATTATTTGAACTGATTAGAAATTGATGGCAAGGAAATATTATTTGAAGTGATTAGAAATTGAATTATGAGATATTATTGATTAAAGTAATCGATCATGCAACAATTATTTGATACCAATATTATTTGAAGCGATTTGAAATGGAATACAATATAATTATTAAACTGATCAATTATGCAACAATTATTCGTCACAATATTATTTGAAGTGATTAGAAATTGATGCCAGGGAATATTATTTGAAGCGATTAGAAATTGAATTATGAGATATTATTAATTAAAGTATTCGATCATGCATAAATTATTTGTTATCAATATTATTTGAACCGATTAGAATTGATGGGAAGGAAATATTATTTGAAGTGATTAGAATTGAATTATGAAATATTATTGTTTAAAGTATTCGATCATACATAAATTATTTGATACAATATTATTTCAATAACTGATATTACTCACTTTATGGAGAGAATGTCAATCCGATGATGTCAAGTTGAGATTATGACAATAATCTATTGATCAAGTTCTCTAGTATGATGATAATCTGAAACAAATAAGACACTAATCAAATATTTTTCAACAGAAACGTGCTGGAATGGACGAGAACTCATCCATGGTCCCACTGATGAAGGAGCTGCGGCGAGGGGAGGAGGATGAGATGGAGTTCGTAACAATCGTAAATGCACCAACGCCTAAACTGTGGATCCCGCTGAGGGAGTTAAAGGAGCACACTCCCTACCCCATTATTGCGGCGAGGGAACAAACAAATATGCTTGGACGACGGGTAATTTTAAAAATTACCAATGCAGGAAGCAAATCTACGAGTGAGGTATATTTACCGCAACGATTTGCTTCATGCATTAGCTCAGAGAAAAAACACCAATTTAACGCCAAGTGTAAAAATTTTGTGATGATGGTAACACATAAGTCGGCAAATTGGTCGCGATGGCGGCGTCATTTCCCCCTTTTCAAATTGCATTCACCTTTTCAGATTATTTGTTATTTGAAATAATATTCTTATCATTCAAGCAATGTATCATAGCAATAGTGTGTGAATTCGTTTCCAACTCGATTGAAAATTAAACCAATTCGATTTTCTTTTGATTAAGTTGGTGTAATGATTAATTAATGAATTAACCTCAGTTAATGTTCAACCATTGAGTTGAAAGGTAAGAAAATGGTATGTAGGAGAAAGCAGAGTTTGAGGAAACGAGGTAAAGGAATCTTGAGTTCAGTGGCAAAAGTTTTTAAGGGTGTGACAGGTTTGGCAGGTAATGTCACATCAACTATTTTAAATAAGGTAATTGATAATCTCCAGGATGAAATTCATATTCCGGGATACCAGTGGTGTGGGCCAGGCAAGAAGGTTAATGAAAGGTTAAAGAGAGGTGATCAAGGTATAAATTCATTAGATAGAGCCTGTAAGGTACATGATATAGCGTATATGCAAAATAGTGATAATAAAACTCTAGCGGTAGCTGACAGAGCTCTAGCAAATGCTGTGTGGGACATTTTCAAAAATCCACAAACACCCCTTGCCGAGAAAGCACTTAGCTATCTTGTTACAAACGTCATGAAAGCTAAAGCAGTGTTTGGTGGGTCTTTGAGAAAGAAGAAGAAGAAGGGGAAGAATGAGAGGAGAAGTTATAGTAATGATATTAGACGCAAAGCTATAGCTCAGTTGAAAAAGTATATTGCAGGAAAAGGGTATTTTTTGAAGCCTTTTCCTCAAATAACTAGTGGGGGGAGAGTTTTAATTCCACCCCCTCCACCACCGCCATCATCATATGGAGTGAGTTTATTCCCTCAAAAACAAGTTAAGAAACGTAGAACAACAAAGAAGAGTAGGAAGAAGAAGAAGACATGAATATTGAAGGAGAATTGAGTAATTATGATTTGATTGATTGGTCGAAATTATTACAGATTCGGCTAAGAGGTATATATATGCTAGATGCATTACCCAAAAAAATTCTAAAAAATGAGAATGCCATTGTGAATTTAGTGAGGGAAAGTGAGGATGGCACACATTGGGTTGCATATAAAAAAGTCGGCTCCAATGTTTGGTATTTTGATCCAATTGGAAATTCACAACCGCCATACGAATTGGACAAATATTGGAAAAAGAAATTGGAGTAAATATATTTTATAATGTAGAGCACATGCAACCATTAAATAGTGATTTTTGTGGTCATCTTACATTATTGTTTCTTGCAAATCAGTTGTAATTAAGTGTTGTGCTGAACACACATTACAAGATGGTTGTTATTACATTAAGATCTAACACAAGTAACCTCTATGAACATTTACAAGAAATTATAGAATTGGATAAAAATCGTGAATGGGAAATTGGATTGATTAATTTTTGTAGCTACAATAGTATTGCAAACATTAACAAAGGAACAAATTCCAGCTTCAATATGGTGATAGATTAATTGAGCTGGATACGGGTGCATATGAAGTTGAGGATATTATAAAATCTTTAAAGAATAAATTGAATATTGATGAGAAGAAGAAGAATAAACTTATTATACGGCCAAACGTGAATACTATGAAGATTGAAATTCATTCTGATAAAGCCATTGATTTAACACGTACTGATTCGATTGGTAAGATACTTGGTTTTGATAATGTTGTTTTGGAACCAAATAAATGGCATTATTCTCAGTATTTGGTTAACATAACAAGCATTAGTAGTATTGTACTCGAGTGTAATTTAGCATGTGGTAGTTACTCTGATGGAAAACAAAAACATATAATCTACGAATTTTTACCAAAGGTTCCTAGCAGCTATTTAATAAACGAAGTACCATCACCGATTATTTATGTACCTTTGAATACGCATCGAATTCAAACTATTAATGTAAAGGTAACAGACCAGAACGGATCGTTTATTGATTTCCATGGAGATACAATTACAATTAGGTTGCACATACGTGAAAAACAAAAGTAAACGTAATGGGTTATCTTGTTTTCAATCCACGTTCAAATAAGACAAGTACAAGCAATGTCATTAGAGAGACGAACGTGAGAGCGTCAACACCTAAAAACAAACGTGCTTTGTCAGCTAAAAGTGTGAGAATATTAGAAAAGTTAGGTTTTATAGTTGATTGGCGGAATGTTAGGAGGAGGAGGAGCGGCAGCAATTAGTGAAATTCTGGACGTGGAGACAGACCTTCAGTTTTATAATGATATAACCAAATTCCAATTTCACACTCATACAGTTTATTCGGGACAGGAAATAAAAAACTCTGACGAGGCACGTATTGGCATAAATTCTTTAGATGTCTATTCTTTACCTTGCAAATCATTTATATTTATCGAGGGAACAGTTAACTGTACAAAACCGGGAAAAGACCCGGCTGATGCACCAGTTGCCGCAGACTATAAATTAAGCAGTAACGTAATTGGCAACCTTTTTGACGAAATATGATATGAATTAGCAGGTCAGCAAATTTCTAAATCAAGATTGATTGGATTAACATCTACAATTAAAGCTATACTAGTGAGAATACGCTCAATAAAAACACATATCACCTGGTTGGTTTTGACAGAGCAGGATATAAGCTAACGGATAATAAATTCACTTTCTGTGTACCGCTGAAATTAATCCTCCCGTTTTTTGAAGATTTTCAAAGAATAATTTTAAATTTGAAACAGGAACTCGTCTTATTGAGGTCACCGACAGACCTGAATTGTGTTGAGTCTGCAAGTGGAACAAGCGTTACTGTGAAAATTACAAAACTGCAATGGAGAATGCCCTACATAGCTTTAGAAGATCATGTAAGACTGAAATTTTTGAGACTGCTCGATGCTGACACTCCACTGAAATTAGGTTTCCGCCATTGGGAAATTTGTGAATTACCAAATTTGCAAAATTCACTTAACCATTCTTGGGCAGTTCGCACCACATCGAGTTTTGATAGTCCAAATACGTTATAATTGCATTTCAAACTGATCGTAAGAATAAAATTAAAAAATCAATATCTAATTTCGATAGCTGCAGTATTTACAATGTTAAAGTATATTTGAACAGCGAGTATTATCCATATGAAAATCTGCTAGGTAAAAAAGAGGTATTATACCGCATGTTTTTGGATTTCGCGCCCTCGTATTATAATCATTCAATCAATAGCGAACTCAGAACAGAAATTGACTTTAAAACGTTTTGTGAATCAACACCGCTGATTGTTGTGGACTGTTTGCACCAAGCAAGTCATTTGAAATCATCGACAGATGTTCGTATTGGAATGGAATTTAATAGTGCAGTACCTGCAAATACTTCTGCCTATTGCGTTTCAATTAGCGATCCAGTGATGGAGTACACACCTCTGACGAGCATGGTGAAAGAAGTTCAGTAATTTTATTGATAGAGAGCACCGGCTGCTGCAATATTATATAAGGTGTGCACTCTGACAAATTTGGTTCATTATCAGTTTCACCTTTGAACAGGTAACATCTAAACTGTCCTATTCTTTGTGTTCTGATATTTTGGACAAGGCGCAAACTCGTCTATTGGTATCCAGTGTGATCTTGATTCTGATAGTTTCTATTATGAACCAAGCTGCGTACACCGATCCAGAAGCCGCTGCAGGTGGAGGAGGAGGAGGAGCAGAAACGAGAAGAGGAGGGGAGGGAGGAAGACGAAGGATTCGATGATGCCGCCGAAGAGAAAGAAGTGGACAAGCAAGCGACTACGAAAATTGCTACAGTTGATCTTCACTGGTTTAAACAAGATTGTAATCAAATTATTGTGAAAGAACTTGCCATAATTGATCAGTTTAATAATCATATTGTATTCCATTTCAAATCGCCATTTGCAAAGACAGAATTGAGTGCAAAATTGTATAACGATGTAACATGGTTAGAACGTCACTATCATAAAATAAAATGGGAGGATGGAGATTTAGAATACACTGACTCATTAATACGTGATTACCTTGTAGGTTATGCAAAAATTTTCACAAAAGGAACTGAGAAAGCAAAGTTTTTAAGAAGATTACATACTAACGTTCAATGTATACCGGAAGATTTTGCAAAACCCGATTTCAGCTTTTTCACTAGTTCATGGTGTTATGCTGTGTGTAACATTCATAAAAATAGACCAGATGATGGTGTGCTTTGTTCAGTGCTCAACATTATAATTCTTTGTTGTTTAAAAATATGTATCAAACAAATAATTTCATGTGTGAAAACAATCGAATGCAAAGTATGAAAATGGCCGCAATGTACACAAATTCGCAGAAAAGAAACTTTGCTTGTTATGGATTCTTCTACAACGGAAAAGAGATTCAGTGTGTTTATTGCATGCATGCATTGAGACTGCATAAAGCACGTACATGTTGTCTGTCTGCAATTAATGAAGAAAGACCACTTAATTACTCTATAATAGTGCCAGCCTACACTTAGTTTTGTTCATTCACTTATCATGGATCCGAGAAAGTGGTAAATGCTGACAATGAGTTGGAAGTGAGGTTAAAAAACTGTATTGATTGGTATGATGAGTGTGAAAGTGCAATTGGGAAATCAACTCGTGAAAATTATAGTTTGGCGAAACAATTGAAAGACATTTTTCTAAGCACAGTTAATTTAAATGACATAAGAGACTATCTATGTTATTATCATCCTCATAATTTGTGTATAGATAAGTTAATTAAAATTGAAGATGAAATTATGAATAGTTGTGCTGCTGGTGAAATGTGTAAATAAACTTTTCTGTGTTCAAATGATTTTTCATTCCAATATTCCCACTCACTTTTTAGTTTAGTACTCACTCAGAGCTAGACGTGTCAACAGCAACGTGTGTGGTGTGATCTTTTTTATACAGCCGAGACACAACTGTCTTCAAGTTGTAGGTACAACATGTGCATATTGTTAATTTATAGAACAGACATACATGTCAAACATCTGGGAAGCCGTTAACATGCAGTGTTATGGTTTTTCAAAATTAAAAAAATTAACTCTTTTCTTGATGGGAATTTCATTTAACAAGTTTGATTCAATTGCCAAGAATATTAAATTTTCAACAGGATGTCAAGATGTTGATTTACCGTTAACAAAAACAGAAAATGTACACTTTCCAATTTTATCTGAAATATTCGAATTGCTTGATATACTAGACAGTGGCCATCTACATTATGATTGTACAAATGATTCAGCATTATCTGTTGTTAAAAATTCCGATGAACTTTGGAATGCTTGTATGATATTGCAGATAAAAAATGTAAAAGAACTTAGATCATTGACCTCTCTCTCTCTGGATTCACTTTAATATGACAGTATAGCATTAGATGTGAGAGAGGGAATTTCTCAATTCACTTCAATCTGTCAGTATAGATGTAGAGAGAAGGATTCACTTTAATCTGTCAGTATAGATTTAGAGTGATAGGGAATTCTCAATTCACTTAATCTGTCAGTATAGATGTAGAGAGAAGGATTCAGTTAATCTGTCAGTATAGATGTAGAGTGAAGGATTCACTTCAATCTGTCAGTATAGATATAGAGAGAAGGATTCACTTCAATCTGTCAGCATAGATGTAGAGAGAAGGATTCACTTCAATCTGTCAGTATAGATGCAGAGTGAAGGATTCACTTTAATATGACAGTATAGATGTACAGTGATAGGGAAAATCTCAATTCACTTCAATCTGTCAGCATAGATGTAGAGATAAGGATTCACTTTAATCTGACAGTATAGATGTAGAGTGAAGTATTCACTTTAATCTGTCAGTATAGCAATAGATGTAGAGTGAAGGATTCACTTCAATCTGACAGTATAGCATTAGAGAGAAGGATTCACTTCAATCTGTCAGCAAGGGAATTTTTCCCCCTCAAAGGGAAATTATTTTTCCCCTCACTTTCTTCATCCCCCTCATCTATACTGGGCAAGGGGAAGGGGTTAGAGAGAGATATATCTTTCTCTTTTCATCCCCCTCATCTCCACTGGGCAGGGGGAAGGGGAAATCTATTTTTAGAAAGAGAGAGAGAGAATGATATATCCCCTCATCTCCACTGGGCAGGGGGAAGGGGAAATCTATTTTTAGAACACCCCCCACCCTGCGGGCGGGGGGAAGGGGTGACGGGATGGACGAGGGGGGAGAGGATTTCAAGCAAAAAAGTCAGTCCAAACTCTTAAATCTCATCTACTTTATTGCTTGGAAAAATATATCGACTGTTATAGCTTGATCAAACTGATAAAAAATCGGTTGTTTCCATTTTCCTGCTACACTCCGTATTATTATCACTTGTACATTTACATGAGGACCTCTAAAAACATCCATTATGCTGTCATAACAAATTCTGATCGTACCTTCATTTCATCGAAGCTCATAATCACATCTTTCTCAAATTCATTTGTTATAATGCTAGCTTGACCCCTGAGTAGGGAAAAACTAACTTCCAAAAACCCAGGTGGAGTAGAGAACTGAGATAAAAATCTATAAATAGTCTTTTCACTTGGAAGAGGATATTTTAGAATCTCTCTTATATAGTCCAAACCTTTTTTGAAATACATCTTATAGTCACAGCCTTTGCCACATCATCTGATGACCAATTAGTGCATTTTCCTTTCGAGATCAACTGTTGCTGACATTTTGAGAAAATGCGTTCATAGTTCTTCAGTTTGTTTTCTAATATCAAAATTGAATTATTGGCTCTTTTCACATCATCCTCCAGCATTACATAATTTCCTTAAGCTTCTTATTCTCAATAAGCAAAGCTTTGTAATTAGCAATGTCAATAACATTAGCGTCTACATTATCTTCATGATTTACAATATCTACATTACTACAATACTACATAACTTACAATATCTTCATTACTTACAATATCTACATTATCGCATTATTGTTAAAAACATCCAACAATGTCTGCACAATTTTCATTTTCCCGGCCTATAATCGACAGCTACGCTCAGATTCAGTCTTTTTTATTTTAAAAACTTGGAATTTTGACTGTTGGAATCGCAGTCTTTTTAAAATATTTTCTTAGGGAGTTTTAGTAATTCAGATTTCAAGTCACGCTCGAAATCATCTGATACAAAATGTTGGGAGCTTATGACTGCCATTTTCCCATTAAAATCATCCTTCCTTCTACAAGAATGCACCCATTGTTTATACAAGTCATACTGTTATGGAAATTGTGAAATGATATGTTAAGCAACTTGGCTTTGTCCGAATGATTTGAACAGCCAGCTATCGCGCAACACGGCATATCGCACTACACAGTCATCGAGTGACAAAGTATTTAAAAGTGTAGAAAGTCGGAGTTTAAAACACAAATCCGCATGAGTTAATCGGAGAAGATCCAAAAACGAAGAGCTACACACATCATTATCAAAACGATGAACTACACTTTTAAACAACACTTTTCCAAATTCTATTCCATGTTGCAACTATCGACTATGTTTAAATACACTTGCATAGTGCAAAAACACAACTGCAGGCATAGTCGCATAGTGCATATCTATACCAAGGCACTGGGTATCTCAGTGGTGTCTCAAGGTGTCTCGTGGTGCTGACGTCAGAGAACTGGTTTGCCACTGCGCATCCTATTCATGACTCCTACCGTCTTCTTCATATACCATGGTGTTAGGTATCTATAGGTCACCAAATAGAGACTGGCAAAAATTTTGTGAGCTGCTCCATACGCTTTTGGAAATTACAACCGCTCGTTTCACAAATGTATAGTAGTAGGAGATTTCAATACCAATTTTGCCAGGCGGGATAAATTGACAGAGGATATTAGAGATATTATTAATATGAATAATTTAGAAATTAAGGTCCACGAATATACAAGAGTAACTCGCACTTCACAGACAATTATTGATAATATCCTCACAAATATAGAAGGTTGTAATGTCAGGTTAGGTAGCTCAGATCTATCAGATCATAACTATCAAATGGCCAGAATCCAAGCAGAAAAAAAAACTTTAGTGAAAGAAATTCAGCAATATGAGCTAGGGAATATAAATTGTTTGAAGCAGGAACTGCTTCAAGAAAATTGGAGTAGTGTTTATAACAGTTGTAACCTAAATTACAAATATAAGCAATTCATTGATACTCTAAGATTTCACATTAGTGTATGCTGTCCGATAAAAAAAGTCAAAGTAAAAAGTAAATAAACAAAGTAGATGAATGGATAACTGAAGATATTCTTACTCAAAGAAATATTGTTAGGGAGCTTATGAGGAATTTAATTCGTGAGGGATGTTCCGAGTGAAGTCAAATACAAATGTCTAAAGAAAAACTATGCAAAGAAGTGAGGAAAGCTAAGTGTAAGAAAACAGCTGAAATATTAACAACTAGTACCAATTTTAACTCTGCTGTTTGGGAGGTAATTAATAGAAGTAGGAGAGCAGCTCAAAAAGATACAGTTACTAATGTCCCTAGGATAATCGATGAACATGGAAATTATATGGATGATAGTATAGACATTTGTAACTTTTTCAATAAATATTATCAACAGGTTGCATATAATCTGCAAAAGTCACTGAACACTAATACTTATAATACAACTACATTAAATGCTGAGCCAATTGAAAAGGTATTTAAATTTCATCCATTATCAAGAGATGAGTTGTCAAAAATAATAAAAAATTGAATAACAAAAAAACAGTAGGATTGGATGGGGTCTCAAGCAAAATTTTAAAAGAATGTGAAAATGAATTACTGGACCCTTATTGCATCTCCTTGATACTTCACTAGAGCAGGGTATTTTCCTGATGATCTGAAACAAGGAAAAATTTTGCCAATTTTCAAGAGCGGTGATTCTGAAGGAGTTGAAAATTATAGATCCATTAGTATTCTAAATGTAATAAGTAAAATTTTGAAAGAGTAGTTTTAAATAGTTTATTGATGCACTGGAAGAAATTAATTTCATATATGAACAGCATGGGTTCCAGAAAGGGAAATCTACTAAGACTGCAATAGTATCCTTGTTGAAAGACTAATAGATATAATAGATTCAGGTGAGAAGGCAGCCGCAATATTTCTTGATTTATCCAAAGCTTTTGATTGTGTGAACCATATAATATTATTGGAAATACTAAAAACTGTAGGTGTGAATGGTATAGAACTAAAATGGTTTGAATAATATCTCATAGGTAGAAACAAGTTTGTTGAGCTTACCAAGGTGGATGGGAATGCTACATCAGACAATGCATGAAGAAAAGAGAATGAAGCAGTAACACCTGAATAAAATATTCGCTCATCAAATACCTACATCATGTATATAATACGATTACATTATTATTAATATTTACAGAGAAAATTAAAAATTTATTACAGATTATTC
>NW_024090428.1:0-52379 GCF_014356525.2 Nilaparvata lugens
GTCAAAGTAAATATAAGATATCTGCAAATAGACACATTGCAAAGCGAGAGAGAGATAGTGCTATCTGTTTATTGTATGCTAGAAAAGAAAAGCAACAGTATTGTCAATCGTACACTGCCATTATAATGTGGACCTCACTATATCATCCTTGTATCATCTAAGTATGATCTTTGTATCTAATTTGTATCATATTAAATATGATAAAAATTTGTATCATCTTTGTATCATCTTCGTATCATATTTGTATCATCTTCCTATATAGTGAGGTCCACGTTATAATGGCAGTTAACATTGGTGTTGCTATCCTTGTCTATCATCATTGTATCATCTTAGTATGATCTTCGTATCATATTTTAATCATCTTAATTTAGTGAGGTCCACGTTATAATAGCAGTATTTGATTAAAATTGGTGTTGCTATCCTTGCCTATCATTCAACAAAGCAGATAGCGATGTCCTTGTCTACCTCCACACTGTAACATAGACAATAATAGTTGAATGAAAAAGACTAAGAAATTGTCAAAAAACCACTGATTTATTGATAATTAGAAAGACCGGTTTCGGCTATTACACCATTGTCAATCTCTGATAAACTAAAAATAATTCAAGAGCAGCAGAATTTATACTAGTAGGCGAGTACTGCTATTGGTCGAGGGCATGAACGCCTGCCATTGGCCTAGCTAGGCAGTCTCCTCCCCCTCAACAGCGTGACAGAATGGTGACTTAAGCAACAGAATCGCCATGATAATGAAATTCACTTCTAGTACAAAATAAGAACCAAGAAAACAAGTGTGAAAGATGATGAAACAAATATGTAAATGGAAAAACTATTGACTAATGTATGCTTACAATTTTATGATAAAACTAAATTCGTAGTGTTGTATTGGTAGAATGAATCTGGTCATTCAAACTATACTGGGAATTTTCCTTAATTACTCTTGTTATTTCTAAAGCCTCTAGAATATCCAAAGATCTGCCTTTTTATTAACATGCAGAACTCAATATTCTCCTTAACTGTGAACTTGTGATTATTTGTTATCAAATGTTCTGCAAAGTTAGATTCCCCATTTTGTTTATCCCAATCTCTGATGTGTTCTTTAATTCTACTTTTGAAACTTCTACCAGTCTGACCCACATAACAAGCATTACAATCATCACATTTAGTTTGTACACCCCGCTTTTATCCCAATATCAATTTTGTCTTACTCCAGCTAAATAGACTATTTACAATCGGTTGGTCTTGAAAGCCACATGAAATCAATTTCTCTTCAATTCCCTACCTATCTTATCAATACAAGGCCTAAATATGGGATTGTTATCCAAGTCTTCTCCTCCAGTTTGAGCCTACAAAGCTAGAATGATCGAAATTTGTTTATTAATTTTACTCAATGATCTGTCCACCATACTTTCTCATACCCATTTGTGACAGCTATCTGTTATTTTAGTGATCTCAATATCAAATCATGATGGCTCATAGGTATTGTTAGTGCTCTATAGACCATGCAATAGCATGGTCTATATGAGTTGGCCTGTGAGAGTTGATGCAACGTTGCCAAATCAGCTGATTATAAATAAAAGTACATTCAAATTTAAACCTAAAACTGTTAACATCGTTTGGTGTTTAGGGGGGGGGAGCGGTGTTGAGGAGGCACTCTGCTGTTTCATCCTCAACTGGACTATTTTATGAAATCTACTCTAGTGAATACTTTATAATTTTCACACTATAACTTTTATACCCTGCATTTTTATTTCCAACAATGACCATTTTTAGAATTAGCAGTAGGTCTGAATTCACACCGAAAGAAGTTAGCGCCAATCATGAGTCTCATAATTAAATCACCACCCTAAAATAACCTTTTTTGTTCCAACTCTATCATTAGTGATTGTATTGACAACTTAGATACTCTAACGATCAAAAAATACCACATACCACTTTATAAGAAGTGAAAAGGAAAAACATGGATTTAGCGATTTTTCGCAAAGTTGAAAAAAATTAACAATTTTCAACGAGCTATAACTCGCTTCTTATTGGAGAAAGAAAAACATTTAGAGGATGAAAATTTTAGAGAATTTAATGCTCTTAAAAAAAGAATGAAACAAAAATATTGATTGAACAATTTGTTTTGGGGATATCGTGGAAAAACAGAAAAAAGGACCAAAATCTCTTGGTTTTCAGGCTGCCAAGAGTTATGCATTCAGAAATTCTGGTGGGAAACCATAGATTACTCTTACTAATACCCAAATGGAACGATTGAAACAATACAATCAATTACCTTAATTTTTGTTTGGTGGTGCCGCATTATAATGACTATTTGACTGGGCTATACCAAATTTCATCCAAATCGGACAATAACTGCGACTGTAACTGCGGTACAAACAAACAAACAGACAAAAGCCGATCGAATTGAAACTAAGACCTCAGCTTCGCTTCGGTCAACTAGTTTGAAGAGGAGAGGAAGAAGAAGAAGAAGAAGAAGAAGAAGAAAAAGAAGATTTTCCTACATCGTTAGAAAATGATCTGTTAACCTTGCGGAGCTAGAAAAGGATAGCGCTATATGTTTTGTCGAATGATACAAAAGGATAGAAACACCAATCCTGACCAAATACTGCCATGATAACATGGCCTCACTATAGTTTAAACTTTTGCAATGTTAACCTCTCGTACACTTTATACTCATAAAAGTTTAAACTTATGAAAGTCTGTCTATTCAATAAACTAAAGATCGCTATAAAGATGATGGAAAGTATTAAATATGAATTTTTTCTCAACTTTCAATTTTCTCCAACGTTCCAATACATTTTAATATTATATCTGACACACACACTCGCTCTAATTCTCTTTCTCACTCCTTAGTTTCTCTCGTACATTCTCGTCTATATCCCTCTTCTTCTTTGTGCTATCGTTTTCTTATGCCTATAGTGTGAGGTCGGGAGTCTGCAACTTGCGCCCAGCGGTCAGTTGATGAGTGGCAGGACGGGAATGTACAACTTGCGCCCAGCGGTCAGTTGATGAGTGGTAGGACGGGAATGTACAACTTGCGCCCAGCGGTCAGTTGATGAGTAGTTGGACGGGAATGTACAACTTGCGCCCAGCGGTCAGAATGTGTTTGGGCACTCACAGATTGAACGTAACAAAATGAACGTCCGTGACGTCATCACGCTCTCACTAGCAGCCGACATTACGTTCCCCGACTGAAGGAGCGAAATTCAAATTCACTACAGTATCCTGAGGAAGCTTCAAGTAAAACACTACTGTATATGACAACATATTAGCCAAGTTAATGAGATACATATTTTTATCCTATAATTACATTCTAATTGATTCTAGCAGACACATCGTCTCAATCATTAATTCTAATGTTTTGACTTTTCATTTCTGAATTTTGTTTTAATGACGAATACCATGTGGGTGATAGATAAAGATATATTTCTGAATACTTAAAACCTTCAAACACTAATAACTTTGAACCTCCGTCACTCAGCGAAGCAAACATATCAACACTGTTCATTTTCTCACTCATGGTGACAGCCTGAAAGAGTCAATATGTGCTAATTATCGAAAAGTTGATGGGATGGTGTGGTTTTGACAAACCGGGGATTCCCGGTCGTCAACCTTTTCATCATACTGTCAGAGCTGGAATTCGATGTATTCATGATTTCAAAATTCGTCACAAGTTGAGATAAATCAATGGAACACTTTTGGAGTCGAATAGGAAAGAAATGATCGTTATAAAGAAGATGGTTGTCGGAAATTTTATATACAGTTATCACTTCCAGAGAGAGTGAGAGAGAGTATATTTCGCACCTAGAGCAGAAAATGAGATTTTTCCGGCTCGAAATCGGTTTTCAAGTCCGAGGCCGTAGGCCGAGGACTAGAAAAGATTGAGAGCCAGAAAAACATTTTTGCCCGTGGTGCGAACACTATTTTTCGCCACACACAGAAATAAACAATATATATTATGAGAATAGAGTTGTTTACTGAAAGCACTTCCGAAAGCAGAAGTGGAAGGTGATAGCACCAGTAAATCTGAGGTAATCTGAATATCAGGAAATTGTCCAAGTATTTTATTTTTATTCTGATTTGTCTGAATAACCTAACAGATGATGTTCAATTATGTGGGAGGTTGAGTTTATACTTTTTTATTCTTTCAAATGACAATAAGATGACATTATTATGAATGTTTTAATTATTGAATAATGAACACAATAATGAAAAGTTTTTTGATCACCTTTCTTAGTTCCATGTTAGCGGCTGGAAGGGTTCTCTTTCCGGCCTAGGCCGGAAAGAAACCTGTTCTGACGTCAGACGAGAGTCGTTTGCAAACAATGTCTTTCAGATCTACGTAGGGACTGGAAAACAGCTGGTTTCTGGGCAGTGTGGCGAAAATATGGTTTTCAATGATTAAATAATTAATTTTCATGATTCAATATTTTGTCAATAAATAATATTTCTGCATAGTTGAAAATCGATAACAACCCTACGGTTTTCATTTTCAATGATTTAATCATAAATATCCATAATTATTGAGATTGGACGTTTCGTTGAATGATGATTATTATATTTCAATATTGTTTGATATTCATAGTTGAGATTCGACTGAGTCATTGTCAATATTGTAGAACCGTTCCATAATTGAATAAAAACACGAATATGTTGTCAAATTCTACACTGTTTCATTTAGTACACGACCAAGGTTTCGTGACTTGTCAGTCTTTACAGTCACTTGAAATGTGACGGTGTGGTCATGAAACCATGGTCGTGTACCGGACACATATGTTGTCAAATTCTATACAGTTTTATCCGGTACACGACCATGGTTCATGACCACACCGGTCACATTTTCAAGTTGACTGTAAAGACTGACAAGTCACGGTGTGGTCATGAAACCTTGGTCGTGTACTAAATGAACAGTGTAGAATTTGACAACATATTCGTGTTTTTATTCAATTATGGAACGGTTCTACAATATTGACAATGACTCAGTCGAATCTCAACTATGAATTTCAAAGAATGTTGAAATATAATAATCAATCATTCAACGAAACGTCCAATCTCAATAATTATGGATATTTATGATTAAATCATTGAAAATGAAAACCGTAGGGTTGTTATCGATTTTCAACTATGTAGAAATATTATTTATTGACAAAATATTGAATCATGAAAATTAATTATTTAATCATTGAAAACCATATTTTCGCCACACTGCCCAGAAACCAGCTGTTTTCCAGTCCCTACGTAGATCTGAAAGACATTGTTTGCAAACGACTCTCGTCTGACGTCAGAACAGGTTTCTTTCCGGCCTAGGCCGGAAAGAGAACCCTTTCCAGCCGCTAACATGGAACTAAGAAAGGTGATAAAAAAACTTTTCATTATTTGTGTTCATTATTCAATAATTAAAACATTCATAATAATGTCATCTTATTGTCATTTGAAAGAATAAAAAAGTATAAACTCAACCTCCCACATAATTGAACATCATCTGTTAGGTTATTCAGACAAATCAGAATAAAAAATAAAAATACTTGGACAATTTCCTGATATTCAGATTACCTCAGATTTACTGGAGCTATCACCTTCCACTTCTGCTTTCGGAAGTGCTTTCAGTAAACAACTCTATTCTCATAATATATATTGTTTATTTCTGTGTGTGGCGAAAAATAGTGTTCGCACCACGGGCAAAAATGTTTTTCTGGCTCTCAATCTTTTCTAGTCCTCGGCCTACGGCCTCGGACTTGAAAACCGATTTCGAGCCGGAAAAATCTCATTTTCTGCTCTAGGTGCGAAATATACTCTCTCTCACTCTCTCTGGAAGTGATAACTGTATATAAAATTTCCGACAACCATCTTCTTTATAACGATCATTTCTTTCCTATTCGACTCCAAAAGTGTTCCATTGATTTATCTCAACTTGTGACGAATTTTGAAATCATGAATACATCGAATTTCCAGCTCTGACAGTATGATGAAAAGGTTGACGACCGGGAATCCCCCGGTTTGTCAAAACCACACCATCCCATCAACTTTTCGATAATTAGCACATATTGACTCTTTCAGGCTGTCACCATGAGTGAGAAAATGAACAGTGTTGATATGTTTGCTTCGCTGAGTGACGGAGGTTCAAAGTTATTAGTGTTTGAAGGTTTTAAGTATTCAGAAAATATATCTTTATCTATCACCCACATGGTATTCGTCATTAAAACAAAATTCAGAAATGAAAAGTCAAAACATTAGAATTAATGATTGAGACGATGTGTCTGCTAGAATCAATTAGAATGTAATTATAGGATAAAAATATGTATCTCATTAACTTGGCTAATATGTTGTCATAATACAGTAGTGTTTTACTTGAAGCTTCCTCAGGATACTGTAGTGAATTTGAATTTCGCTCCTTCAGTCGGGGAACGTAATGTCGGCTGCTAGTGAGAGCGTGATGACGTCACGGACGTTCATTTTGTTACGTTCAATCTGTGAGTGCCCAAACACATTCTGACCGCTGGGCGCAAGTTGTACATTCCCGTCCAACCACTCATCAACTGACCGCTGGGCGCAAGTTGTACATTCCCGTCCTACCACTCATCAACTGACCGCTGGGCGCAAGTTGTACATTCCCGTCCTACCACTCATCAACTGACCGCTGGGCGCAAGTTGCAGACTCCCGACCTCACACTATAGGCATAAGAAAACGATAGCACAAAGAAGAAGAGGGATATAGAGGAGAATGTACGAGAGAAACTAAGGAGTGAGAAAGAGAATGAGAGCGAGTGTGTGTGTGAGAGAGAGTGTGAGAGACAGTGTGATTGATGGAGGGAGAGAGAGAGAAGGATAGTGAGAGAGATTGATTGATTGATTGATTGATTGATTGAGTACTTTATTTATGTAGATTACAATATATAGTGGCTTATACACTTATATACAATAGCTTACAATACAGCAAAATTATGGATGAATTTACAAATATAAATTAAGAAAATAATTATTGAGTTGTATATAATATAAAAAAACAATTTGTAATAACTATAGATAAAATAAATAATATTTTTATGCATCTACATAAATTGGCGGAGCTTTGGACATATCAATGTCCATTCTTCTGGAAAGAATATTCGAAGTATTCTTCCCACTAACTCTCTACCAAAAAAGAGAGATTGATTGATTGAGTACTTTATTTATGTAGATTACAATATATACTGGCTTATACACTTATATACAATAGCTAACAATACAGAAAAATTATAGATGAATTTACATAATATAGACTAAGAAAATTATTATTGAACTGTATATGATGTGAGAGAGCGAGTGTGTGTGTGAGAGAGAGAGTGTGAGAGACAGTGTGAGTGATGGGGGTAAAGAGAGAGAAGGTGTGTGTGTGTGGTGTGTGTGTGTGTGTGTGTGAGAGAGAGAGGGTGGGTGAGAAAACAAATAATAGGTTAGTTGAGGTATGGGATGAGAGAAAGTCCTCCATAAGCCTCTCGTAGGGCTTTGAGTTTGAGCCTTCCCACTTCTTGGGGACTATATATATCTTTATAATATATTTAGACTATATTATATAGATACTACCTATATCCAGTATATTCCTTTCTCACTCTCTCTCTCTCTCTCTCTCTCTCTCATGCTCTTTCACTCACTCTCTCTCACTCTCAATCTCTCTCCCCCTACATATTATATACTATATATATGACGCCGTGAATAACCGCCTTATCATTTCAGTAGAGCCAGAAATCCGCTTACTAGTATATAGATATAGATATATTATGTACAGATATGCAACCCTGTTGTTATCATACAATTTGTCTCTTACATTATTTATTTTCTCTTAACTTATCTCATAGACCTCTCATGACAGATGATCCTCTGTCTTATTTTTGAGGTTATGTTGGATAGAAATGGTAATTCAGCTCGGAGAAAAATGATTGGGATTTACTCCAGTAGAAACTGCACTGCAGTGAGGTCCACGTTATAATGGCAGTGGAGAAATATGGGGAAATAGGGTTGCCGATTCACTGCCTTCTACAGAGGGAAGCTGATAACGGTGTATCTGATGTAAAATCAACTGATAATTAATTATTACTTTCCTTGCCCTATTACCATAGGTAAGGAGAGTATTGCTTTCCAAAAAAATTTTGGAAAGTACCCTAATTTCAATTTTCTATACGTTTCAAGGTCCTCTGCGTCCAAAAACATGATTTTGGTTATTGGTCTGTATGTGTGTGTGTGTGTGTGTGTGTGTGTGTGTGTGTGTGTGGTGTGTGGTGTGTTGTGGTGTGTGTGTGGTGTGTGTGGTGTGTGTGTGTGGTGTGGTGTGTGTGTGTGTGTGTGTGTTGTGTGTGTGTGTGTGTGTGTGTGTGTGTGTGGTGTGTGTGTGTGTGGTGTGTGTGTGTGTGTGTGTGGTGTGTGTGTGTGTGTGTGTGTGTGTTGTGTGTGTGTGTGTGTGTGTGTGTGTGTGTGTGTGTGTGTGTGTGTATGTGTGTATGTCTGTGAACACGATACCTCCATTCATAATCAACCGATTGACTTGAATTTCACAATTTACACAAATGAAAAAGTACTCTGAAAACAATTATATATACACATATACAGAAGTCTGATCGTAGTTTCAAATAAGAGTAAGGAAAGTTGTGTGAGTGTACCACACCAGATTTTTTTTTATTCGTCAAGGAAATATGTTTTTCAATTATAAGTTTTCATAATTGAGATTTAAAAGCATTTGAGTTTCTACATTGTATAAAACGATATGGCATCGTTGCGGAGTTAGAAAAGGACGGCGCTATCTGTTTTGTCCAATTCCAGACAAATAGAAAACCAATGTTGTCAGGTGCTAACTCCATAACTTATTTATGAGCTTGTCATGAATCAAAATTTCCGAATAACTTGATATTCCAGTTTGAATCACAGTGTAATTACCCTTTCTGAAATTAACCAGGCTAATTAAATTAATCAGGTGAGTTCCGAATCACTGACTATGATGTTGGTTTCCATTATGATGAATGATTATGATGCCTTCAGTGACTTATATGTAATATAATTATATGACTTATATTTAAATCATAATGAATCATAAGTCTTGTAAACGAATATAGACGAGGAGCTGATGTCCTAGAACAGGGCTCTCCAACCTACGGCCCGCGGGCCACATCCGGCCCGCGGATGGATTTTGTCCGGCCCGCCGAGAGTTATTGCTACAGTTTTTTTTAAATATATATCTATACACATTTTTGACACCAACTGTGAGTTCAATGCTCTTCTCTTACTAGCCACTCCATTTCTTAATGAGTGTAAAATTAGCTGTAAACAAGCAGCGATCAATCATTGCGAGATATTAGCAAATTGTCTGCACGGACTGTACATGTCCCTGCGTACGTGCGCGCGAACTGTCTGTGTCTAAATGGGCGGACATTTCAAGTGAAAAACAAAAATTTTGTTTTTTTTTGCATTTAATGCAATCTTCTGACTAAAAATAAGTATTCTCTTTTAGCTTGGTAACTTTTTGTGAATTCGTGTATTGTCAACTTGTCGTATTACTATTTAAAAAACTTATTATTTTGTTCAACTTGCTAAATTCATGCATTGTCAAGTTCTCTTATGACCTTTTTATACTCAATAAATTGGACTTTGTATTAAAATGAAATGAATTGGTATGTTTCTTCCTGTGTTTTCATTAAACCTACTTAAAACACCTCATATTACTTTAATGGGAATATCATAATTTTACACCCCCCAAATCCCCCGTGTCGTGTGTGTCCCCACAAGTCAAATTCCACGTACATCCTTGTTATTGGCCCTCTGAGCCTCCCAAGAGTTAACAATGTGGCCCTTGGATGAAAAAGGTTGGAGACCCCTGTCCTAGAATAAAGCAATATTTGATAAAGTATACGGATGGGAAGGAATTAGGTATTGAATTTATTCAAATGCACTATAATAATTCCTTACCAAAATTTCCTTTATAAAGCCGGGTCCAGACGCTCAAGTTAACCATCAGTCTTTTGCTCAAGCAAAAGACGGATCGTTTGGTTCAAGAAAAAAAATTGCGTCCACACGCATCCGTGTTATGTGGTCCGTTTTCCTATTTACGGCAGCTCCCTTGCGTTGATATTTCACAATTTTCATCAATTCTTTTCGATAGATTATACCCAAAGATTTTATTTTCCTTGCTACAAAGTCCCCAGTAGCAGTGGGGCCAATCTCCATGAATTTATTCACCAGTATGTCATAGGCGTTTCTCTTTTTATTTCTATCACTATACTCATTCGATTTTATCATCCAAATACATGGATGTGCTTTGTAGAGTTCAATGAATTCGCGTGGGTATGTGCGTAAATCTGACATAATAAAAATAACTATATAAACCAACTAACTGATAAATAAATGAAATAACTAATACCGTAATAAAACTGATATATAAATACTGAAAATAATATTAATACTGATTCACCACATACAATACTGTTTATGATAATAGCTCGGACACTTGACAGCTCAGTATACACTCACTCTTCGAGAAGTTTATGAATATGAATACTGCAATCTGCAATAGAAACCAAGTGGAGTAGACTACTGTATGTCCTGCGCAGGTCATATAGTTGAACATTGGCAACAAGCCAAGGGTATTGTACTTATACAATACAAGGGTATTGAGTGGAATGATTTTCATAATTTCATGGTTGGTATGCCTGTCATCGCCTTGACAATGATGTTTGACTTCTGTCAATGACCGATGGAAATTGGGCTTAATATAGTTAATTGAGTCTGAATTGTATACGGTTGACATATATCCGGTAGATGAATAATAATTTATATCGTATTTTTTCGCTGATTCAACTGGATAATGCTATATTTAACAACAAAATGACAAAAATATTGCTGTTAATCGCTAAATGGCTTTGTTTACATGTCACATCTCGAGACACAGTGATTGTAAATGGATTGAAATTTGTAGATAGTATTCTTATCAATAATATAGTACATCTTATTATAAATCATGATAGTAAATCATAACATTAACATCAAATTCTGAGAGTATCATGAGAATCAAAAAAGGGTTAAATGGCGTTATATACAATCGATAAAAAAAACTTGCTTATTTTCAAGTACTCGCGAGGCATTTTATTAATTTGAGGGCGCTGAATCCGAATCTGGAATCACAATTTCTCTATCTCCATTTTTACTATATTTGCTCGATGTGCAATCTGAAGGAGGCTGAGGATGTATTCCATTTCATTGCTCGATGCCCTTGTTTGAAGGAATGGAGGAAGAAATGGTTTGGTGTTGTTGAACAATTAAGGGAAGAGTTTACTATGTACATGAACGGCAAAGATTGGAAGAAACTAGCCTCTTACTGTAGAGACGCCTGGAATTACAGACATGTTCTCACCCAGGAATTTAATTGGTAGAGCTATCATGGGCTACTTTGTCAAGGCACTCACTACTTGATTTTTGGTATCACTTGTAATTGTTATTTTCTGCTCTCTCTAACATTCTGTTTATTTTAGTTCAAACCTTGTTTTTATTTTTGAGTTGGTTTCAATTTGAGGATTCAATCTTTCTCATTGTATTCTTTCTCATTGTAACTTACGTTACTGACTAGATCATTACACTATACATTATATTGCTTACTGTGTGACTACTTGATTCATCATTATTTCGTATAATGTTTGTATTTTACTATACACTTGGATCATATTTATGTATTTTCCACAATCGCATGTTTTCCGACTTTCCGGCTGGCGATCGTGTGTTCAAGCCGTAAATGTGTGTTTAATTATTGTGTATTTATAGTTTAATGGAGAATAAAAGCATTTTTCTATTCTATTCTATTCCATTTTTACGCAATTTAGGTTTTGGTGGATAGGCAAAAGACGGACGGTTTGATGGAAAAAGATTGCCGGCCGATACATTTCAAGTTTGACGACTTAAGCTTGAAGACCGTCCGATCCGTTTTACCGTCCAGACGCAACGACTTACATGCTCCGACTTTTGCTTGAGCAAAAGACTGAACCTAAATTGAGCGTCTGGACCGGGCTTTAGGCTGGTCACTTAACAGTGGGACATGCTTGATGCATATGTCATAAATTGGTGTGTCATCACAGCGAAAAGCTTGAAGTAAATTGTTTTAGATAAGGTTTTTGAAAGCACAGAATACAGAATAGAAGTTTTCTCTGCTTTCCAACAAAAATTCTGCTAACATGCAGATGTTTACGAATCACCCTAGGAGCGATTTTTTCCAGGCATCCGAGCTGATAATATTTTCGATAGAGATCTCTCATCAATGGAAATAGAAAAATTCTAATTTCAGATTCGGATTCAGCGCCTTGAAATAAATAATTTGGCTCACGTTTGCATAAAAACATGAAAAATATATGTATATGTAATAAATATCTCGGGTAGATTAGATATTATTAACTGCTTTTACCAAAGGGTAGACGTGGTTCAAGAAAGCTAAATCTTTAGCGTTAGAAGGCGCATTATTGAGGCTGTTCATAATTGAATTTGAATTCAGTTTCTGAATTGATTCAATTAATATGATGTCCGTGATTCTTATCAATTTTATAGAGTTGATCAAACCTACAGTTTAAATCCCTTGACTTTTATACTTGAATATTTGTTGTTGTTAAAACTTTTTCTTTTTTCTTCTCTGCTTTCATCAATTTTCTTCCCACAGTGGCACATGTTTTCCTCAACCTGTTTCTATGCTCAATTGTAGGCCTATTCTTTTTATAACTTATTGGATAAGTTTTAGATAAGTTTGGATAAGTTAGATTAGTTTTTATTCTGTATTTATTATTTATGCTTAGATTACTTAAAATTACTTCTGCTTTCCTCATACTTATCAACTTTCTTATGTATTTGTGAATTGCATGTACTGTATCACTCATTTTTATTCCTTTTAGTAACTTACTTTATTCGATTGTAAATGGTCGTGAAGACTGTTTTGGGCTTAATGCCTGTAGTCTGTAATAGTTGTTCTGTAATAAATAAATAAATAAATTTTTACTCTATGAAAGTTTGTTATAATTGAACATTTTCTCTACCATTATTTACAACAATTTCGACTCTACTCTGTTTGCCTAGCCTAATACAAAAAACATTGAAAGAGATTTGGAATGGTACAATAAAACAAAAAAACCCTATCGTTATGCAAATAAAGTTCGATCGCCCCTTGTCATTTGAGTAGGATTAATTTTGTGACTCACCCATGATGAAGACGTTGAAGAAATCCATGAAATGATAATTTGGGTGATCCACACTCCCGAAAAGAATTGGTGTCTGAGTGCGCTCCGTTCGCTTCAACGGTCAAAAGAAGAGTGCACGGAAAGAATGCAGTTTTTGTCTCCAGGTCCGACTCTTCCTACGCCTACACGTGGAAAACTAGACTACGGCAGGGGGAAAAGAAGAGCCGGAAGCTGTTGATGGGACGAGTGGATAGAAACTATCTTTCCCAGGCTGGGATGCCTAGGAAACTTTCCTAGGCAGTTCCCAACCCTGAGAAAGATCCTCACCTCGTCCAACGGTTGAAAAAATGCAAGCTTTCCGTAGCCTATGCTACCATTACATATAATTTGAAATTTTTGGAATCGAGAGTGCAAATGAGAACAGAGAGAGAAAATAGCTCTACCGGCGTACATATATTTTTGGTGTGAACACAAACTCTGCGGACGTTCAGATATATTGCTCTTTTGCTCTGTTGAGTAAAATGACTTGGTTTGAACATACCTTAACTCTATAGCAGATAGAGAATCGACAACGCCGTTCTCCTATCTTTATCCACTGCCATTATAACGTGGACCTCACTATAGCGGCTGTTTTTGGTACTAAGGGGTTTTAGACATGCGCAGGTTCACGAACTTCGGAGTCCACCAGTCTCCTAGTCAGTCGGAAATAGGATCTCGAATCGGGCGGAACCTCTGTTACGCGTAGTCCCAGTATTATGAATTGATAGTTTCGTGATACGTAATAACGGGGTTCGGAAAATCCCGGTATTCGTGATACGTGATAACGAGGCTCGGATAAAAACGGAACTAGTATCGAGATACGTGATAACGGAGTTTGGATGAAAGTAGGTAATGTTCGATAATATAATAAAAGAAAGAATTGGCCTCTTAATATAAGAAAGGAAAAAATTATACACGTACAGGATAGGAAATTCATGAATGACGACGCATCATTACGTTAAACTACTCAACTGATTAACAATTATCAATTTTTTTCAAATAGATTCCTAACTAACCGAGGATGGTTAGCCTACAGGCCTATTTTAAATTCTTCAAGATTTCAGTACGTAAAGTTTTCAGTTTGTCAAGTTTTTGATCAGACCCTTGCGGAGCGCGGGTTACCTGCTAGTAATAAATATTATTGGCAAATTTGTACAAATTTGAAATCGAAATAAATTAGTTTTCACTCTTAGGTAGTCATGATACATGATAGAAAACTTTAACATCACTGTAGTGAGGTTCACGTTATAATGGCAGTGGAGAAAGATAGGAGAACGGCGTTGCCGATTCTCTACCTTGTCACTGCCTTCCATAGAGGATAGCTGATACTGGTATATCTGATAAATTAATATAAACTGGTCTTTCGTGTTCTAAATAATGAATTATATTTTATTTGTTAAGAAAAGATATATATTTCAATAATAAAATGATAAGTTTCCATGTTTAACATTGAATATTTTGTTAACAAAATAATTGTACATTGTTAAAAATTTTGTTGGACATTGAAAAAATCAAATCAAAATTTTCATTCACAATACAAACAATTGAGGGTCCTGCCAAACCCGAAGGTTTTTCGGCGGGTGCCCAGTTACAAATAAATACGAGTTACAAAGATAAATAAACTTGACAAACTAAATACTACCATAGAGAAACGATGGCATATGTAGATATCCATGGTTTGTGTCGCAACTTTTAATGTTATCCCAAGCCGATAGATCACGTAGTTCTTTCCTATGCAGCTGTGTGACGCTGGTAGTCTCTCAAATTGTGCCATTCATACACTATCACCCCAACAAAACAGTAAAAATTGACAATAATCGACAGTAATCGGCTTGAGATAACAGTAAAATTTGCGACTTAAACTCCCTATACCATGGAATATCTACTTACGCTATTGTTTCTCTATGATACTACACTTTGAAGATTTTAAAAGTATGTGATGAAAGAAACAAATATACAAATTGCAAAAAGAAAATAAGAAATATACATCAGATTTTGATAGAGAATTAATAAAAAAAGGGAAAATAACGAAAATTTATTAGAAAGGAATGAAATAAAAAGGAAAGAGGAAAAATTGTTTTACACAACAGAAATAATACATTTTTATCGTTGAATATTTTGTTGATTAACATATAGTTGTACATTGTTAAAAAAGATTTGACAACGTGATGAGCTAGAAAAGGGTGGCGCTATTGCTTTGTCAAGTGATAGACAAGGATAGCAACACCAATGTTGATCAAATACTGCCATTATAACGTGTACCTCATTATACTTTGTACTCCTGTAAATTTATCTCGAAAAATACCTAATTTCTATCTGCTAGAGTTGCTAATGAAACGTGGGATTCCCAGAGCAACACAGTTTCAATTTCACCATTCTCAGAACTGAACTTGTAACTTTCAATGGGAGAATAATAAACAAGGAGAGACAAGTTCCAGAAAGTTCTCCTCTTACCAAGAACAGATTGCTCCTACTTCATTCTCTTTTTGTTTATCAAGCTCGATAACTTATTTATCTTGTTCATTCTTTTTTTGGTCATCTCTCTCCTTCCTACTCTCCCGCTTTCAAATTCGATTGTATTGGGAATTCTCAAGAAATTGAGAATAAACAATCTTCGATAGGTTTACACAAAAGTTTAAATTTAAATCGTGATTAATTTTACGAGAACCATTTTTCGTGAAACCCTTCTTTGATTGGTTCTTGTAAATTTAATCAAGATTAAAATTTAACCGACTTTTATGCAACCAAGTCTAGGTTGAAAGGAAATTGAATCAGAAATCATGTTTGTTCCATGTTTTATCCTTCATACATGTTTTTTATAGCGTGTTTTTACAAATCTTAGATCAGTGATAGAAAAAATATGATGAGTACAGTAGCATCATTACAATAATAATTATATGTATATCATTAGTAACATCAGAGAATTGGGTCATACAAGATATAATATGAATAAAAATTAGAAATTCAAGTACCCTTTTAGAACAGTTCAATCACGACATATTTTGGCTATATAATGCCATTATCAAATCACTTATTGACTTGATAATCATTATCAAGTGACTTATCAATCAGTGACATTTTAAAGTCACTTATTGACTTGATAATGGCATGATATAGCCGAAACATGTCGTAATTGAACAGTTTTAAAGGGATACTTGAATTTTTAATTTTTATTTATATTTAAGAGTAGCCATAAAGAAAAAAGGACAAGATATAATATATAATGTATTATACATTGATGTATATATAATATATATATGTTTACATTAATATCATGCATATTTAATGTATATATGTGATGTTTAATATATATGTTTAAAGTTCTCAGTGATTAGTGAATGTAATTTCTTTATTCTATTTCATTTTCAAACTATCTGAATCCAAATTTTCTTCTCTGGAAATTGAATTCAATTCCGAAAGTGAATGAAACATAACCTACTTTTTTTGGACTAGTTTTTTGGAATCGAAATTCGGGGAAGGAAAGGTTTTTGGGCAGTGCCTGTTGGTCTTTCCCCAATCATTTTGATGAACTGTGTATCATTGAATAAATTAATGAATATTTGAAATTTTTCATTCATGTAGATTATGCTGTTTCATAAACTTGTCAATAAAAACTGATAGAGTTGAATCTATAGTCCGAGAGAGATATATATATAATTAAATAAAAACACACAACACTGACAATGTCAGTCAGCTTGAAAATGTGACCGGTGTGGTCACGAAACCATGGTCGTGTACCGAATAAAACTGTGTAGAATTTGACAACATATATATGTTTTTATTCAGTTATGGAACGGTTCTACAATATTGACAATGACTCAGTCGAAGATAAATATAACTTTTCATACAACTCTTCTCGAAGATAAAGAGGTCCGATGCTCTTTCCTTCACTAATCAATGCCACTACTTAACAGCATTCTCCGTACCTTTGTGCTGAGGAATGAAGTCATGAGAGAAGTTCATAAAATGAAGATTATTGATGATGTACTTGTTGTATGAATCAATAAAGAATAAATAATAAAGATTAAAGTAAAGATTTTCAACTATCTCGGAAGCAGGATCACTAATGATGGAAGAAGTAGTAAAGACATAGCAGGATTTAGCGATCAGAAAATGCTTTCAATAATAAAAAGATGTATTGACTGCAAGAGCATTTATTCTAGAGGTGAGAAAATGGTTGCTTCAAACGTATGTATGGAGCATTGCAACCTATGGACGTGAAGCTTGGACGATGGGTGTGAAAGAAGAAAGAAGAATTTCTGCTTTTCGACATGATTCAGAATGATGGAATCCAATAATAGGAAGATGGTATTGACTGCAAGAGCATTTATTCTAGAGGTGAGAAAACGGTTGCTAGAAACGTATGTATGGAGCATTGCAACCTATGTACGTGAAGCTTGGACGATGCGTGTGAAAGAAGAAAGAAGAATTTCTGCTTTTGGACATGATTCTGAATGATGGAATCCAATAATAGAAAGATGATATTGGACTGCAAGAGCATTGAGTCTAGAGGTGAGAAAACGGTTGCTAGAAACGTATGTATGGAGCATTGCAACCTATGGCAGTGAAGCTTGGACGATGCGTGAGAAAGAAGAAAGAAGAAAGAAGAATTTCTGCTTTAGAGACATGGTGCTACAGAAGAATGTTGAGGACCAGTTGGAAAGAGAGAGAAGGTAACGAATGAAGAGGTGTTTCAAAGAGTTGGAGAGAGAGGTTGTCTACTGAAAGAAATGAAAAGAAGAAGAGCACAACTAGTTGGTCATGAGGGAATAACAAAAAGGAATGATGGAGGGAATGACTGAGGGAAGGAATTTATAGAACAACTGAGATGTGCCAACTACAGAGACCTTAAGGCTGTGCAAAGGCTACAAATAAACTTTCTACTCGTGACATTTTTCAAGATTTTTCGATTTGTATATCATCAAGCTATCAAAATGAAAAAGTTCTCTCGGGAAAACATTTGTTTTCTGATCATTACTTTTTGAGATATGAGCGCCTAAAGTTAAAATTTTTGGGACAGAACATTTCAAATTCGGTAAGAGATAAATCCATGAGATTCAGAGGGTAAATTCCTCATGGTATTGTTAATCTAGTAAAACAAAAATTTTCTGAAAATATCAATTTTTAAGATAGTTATTACATTTAGTAAAAATAACCAAGAATAACTTTTAGTTGAGTTCTTTCTGGTTATTTTTGGTAAATTAAATTACTTTTTCAAAAATTGATATTTTCAGAAAATTTTTGTTTTAATAGATCAACAATACCATGAGGAATCCATCTTCTAAATCTCATGAATTTATCCCTCACCGAATTTGAAATGTTCTGTCCCAAAAATTCAAACTTCAGTCGCTCATATCTCAAAAAGTAATGATGGAAAAAAAACGTTTTCCTGATAAAACTTTTTAATTTTTATAGCTTGATGATATACAAATCGAGAAACTTGGAAAAATATCACGAGTAGAAAGTTTATTTATAGCCTTTGCCGAAAAACTACCGAACTCGTTCGAACGATTCCCCTACAAAGAAATCTATAGATGCTCGTCCATTGCAATAGATTCATACGTCCGTGCACGGCCGATCAAGTTTTCGATCCGAATTGAATGGGATTTTCCAGCTCTATCCGGCCGAACTAACTAGTCAAACTGAGACAACAAAGTGTTCCCAACCTAAGATTGTTTCACAGTCTTGTTTGTTTTTGTTTTTTTGAAGTTGTTCTGTTTTATAAAGTTACTATAGACAATGAATAGTTGAAACGTTTAGTTCAAGAGCATGTTCCATTGTGGGATATGCGAGACAAAAGATAACATCGTCGTGATGTTCACAGGAATCTGTGGACAAAGATTGCTGAAAAAATAGGATCTGAAGGTGAAATTATTCTAATGAAAAACTAATTTAGTGGATATTTGTTTATTCAATTTTCAAAATCTCAATACAATCATTGTTTATGAAAAATTTTGGTGGCCATGATAGTAGTTAATTCAATAATTGACAACCAGCCAACTTCTGAACTAGACTGACGTAAACGGTTCCAATGGACGACCATATTCGGCCGAATTAACGGCCGGCAGTTTCGTCCGATCCAACGGCCGAACGGATCGGTTGAATACGGTTCCAGTGGACGGTTACCCTTAAGGATAGCGGATGACAGATAGGCATGGAGTGTTGCATCCAACCAGCTCAACGGCTGTTGGGCTGAAAGATTTCTGAAGTTTTTCATGGGACAGTTTCGAGTGTGAAGTGTTTCGGCCGGCCTGATGAGTGGGAATAGTCCAATTACAACTCATGGGAATTATAATTTCACGGTGCCGGTCACCTTGTCTGATACTGATATGATGTGGTTATCCTTGTCTACTATTTGACAAAGCAGATAGCAATATCCTTTTCTAGCTCCGCAAAGTTGCAACCACAGAGAAGAAAGAGTTGCGAACAAAGAGAAAAAAAGGATAAATTCCTTCTACTTGTGTTGCAACCTACCTTCTTAACAATAAAGAAATATAATGTATTACCATAACACTCCATCACAATCATGAAAATTCATTATCAAGCAATTAAAAAATACTTTTTCGCCAAACTGCACAGAAAGCAGCTGTTTTCCAGTCCCTACGTAGATCTGAAAGACATTGTTTGCAGACGACTCTCGTCTGACGTCAGAACAGGTTTTTTTCCGGCCTAGGCCGGAAAGAGTACCCTTTCCAGCCGCTAACATGGAACTAAGAAAGGTGATCAAAAACAGCTGATCAAAAAACTTTTCATTATTCAATAATTAAAACATTTATAATAATATCATCTTATTGTCATTTGAAAGAATAAAAAAGTATAAACTCAACCTCCCACATAATTGAACATCATCTTTTAGGTTATTTAAACAAATCAGAATAAAAAATAAAAATACTTGGACAATTTCCTGATATTCAGATTACTTCAGATTTGCTAGAGCTATCACCTTCCACTTCTGCTTTTGGAAGTGCTTAGTAAACAACTAATTCTAATATATATATATATATATATATATATTATATATATATAATATATATCTATATATATATTGTTTATTTTTGTGTGTGGCAAAAAATAGCGTCGCACCACGGCAAAAATTTTTTCCGGCTCTCAATCTTTTCTAGTCCTCGGCCTACGGCCTCGGACTTGAAAACCGATTTCGAGCCGGAAAAATCTCATTTTCTGCTCTGGTGCGAAATATACTATTTCCGAACGAATAAGACAATGTCTTATCATATTTCACAAGAATGGAAAGTTGTTAATATTACATCAGATTCACCGGTATCAGAAGCATAGATAAGTGAAGATCTTAGAGATAAGGGAAGAAAGTACTGAGTTCTATCTGATAGAAGGCAGTGGCAAGGTAGAGTACCGGCAATGTTGTTCTCCCATCTTTGTCCACTGTAATTACAACAAGGACCTCACTATACAATTATTATCATTTCCCTATACCCTCAAGGGGAATAATTACTGGAGGTAATATTATTATACGAATTTTGGTTAAACATCATAACAGGGATAAAGCATGACTATAAGCATATTGCAGCTTAATACCCCCAAGCAAACAAGGTCTCAAAACTTAGTATACATATATATACAAAGTTGTATCACATAGTGAGGTCAATGTCGTCACAATGACAGTGGAGGAAGATGGAAGAACATCGTTGCCGATTCTCTGCCTTGCCACTGCCTTCTATAAGGATTGCTGATAACGGTATGAATTAATATAATGAAATGAAATGAAACGAAAAAGATTTGTTCATTCAAAAACTAGTACAATAACAGGAGAATCTGTTTATTATCATCGAAACATAGAAATGTACAGTAATAATGATGTAACAAAATGATAAGATTTTTTTATAAGAACGAATAAAACAAAAAACCCCCCGAGGCCTAGCCTGCGTGGGGTGGTATGCATAAATCTTAAAACTAGAGCTAAGAACTACGTAGATGGGTGATTTGATGCGACCGACTGGTCTCTAAATATTACAAATATACTGCTAGAATGACATAAATTAGAAGAAACAAAGTTGACTTCACATAAATAAGCTATAATAATAGGATATACAATTCTCAAAATACACTGATTACCAAATTTATCATATGAAATTAGCCTCTGACTCTATAAGGGGTATGATGATGAATGATGAAATTATTTCACATAAAGTAATTCCACGGAAAAACATAAAGATACAAATACAAAGTATATGCACAAAACAATGAATTATACTTCATTCGTCAAGAAATAGTATATTTCGCACCTAGAGCAGAAAATGAGATTTTTCCAGCTCAAAATCGGTTTTCAAGTCTGAGGCCGTAGGCCGAGGACTAGAAAAGATTGAGAGCTGGAAAAACATTTTTGCCCGTGGTGCGAACGATATTTTTCGCCACACTAGAGGTATTGCTGACAAAATAAATAAAGAATACAAAATAAAGAATACTCGTTAAGCTATTGTACCTATCTCTTGATTTTAGTGGTAGAAGATTTGCAGTCAGGATTTCAGATTAATTATTTTGAAATTAAGATTTACTCAAAATGAATCAAATTTTCAAATTAGTTGGATTAATTGAATTATTAATTTGAATAAATTATCAATTATTAATTTTCAATTGGATCATCAAGTTTAAAATAAATTAAAGTTGTTATTAATAACAAGATTATACAGACAAACATTTGATGGATTTCAGCCATCATTTTACCCATGATCAACCACTCTTCATATTCAATGGTAACTGTAGGAAAAATTTAATGTGAATTACGTGCGCAAAGTTCCTCTGCTGCACTCAAGAAACCATTCCGCCCTCGCCTACGGCTCGTTTGTAAACGTTTCTTTCGGTGCAGCAAACTGTCACTTTGCGCACTAGTTGCACAATAGTGCAAATGTGCAACTAGTGTGCAAAGTGACAGTTTGCTGCACCGAAAGAAACGTTTACGCACGAGCCGTAGGCGAGGGCGGAATGGTTTCTTGAGTGCAGCGAGAACTTTGCGCACGTATTTCACATTAAATTTTTCCTACAGTTACCATTGAATATGAAAAGTGGGTAATTATGGTAAAATTCCCTGAAATCCATCAAATGTTTTTCTGTGTAATTTTATTAATAATAAAAACCTTATTTATTTAAAATTGAATAATAATAACTAAATTATAATGATAGTGATTCAATTGCGAATTTATCTGACTGCTTGAAGGGTTTTTATCTTATGTAAGCATTGAAATTACTGTAGTGAGGTCCACGTTATAATGACAGTATTTGATAAACTTTGATGTTGCTATCCTTGTCTATCGTTCGACAAAGTAGGTAGTACTATCTTTTTCTAGCTCCACAACGAAGCCAAATCTGTTTTTGACAATGTAGAAATATAATTATCAAGCACATAATAAATAGGCAACGCTGTTCTCCACTGCCATTAGACGTGGACCTCACTATACCACAGTCAGTGTTACCAACTTGATTTTGATTTTCCTGCACTGGTGCTCCATATAACCTACTAACTATTTTGCGTTGTCATGCTGCAAATCTGGAAGTACGCAAGTATATCTTTGCGCACTAGAGCGAAAAGTGATTCTTTGTGGCCTGCAATCAGTGCAGAAATGGTCCTTTTTCTGTGTCGAGATTGCAGGCCGCAAAGAATCACATATCCGCTCTAGTGTGCAAAGTATCACTTTATAATATAATATTATGAAAATTATATTTTGGAAAATGTTCATGATTGAGATTGTGTCAACGTTGGGGAGGTAGAAAAGGATAGAGATCTGTTTTGTGGAATGATACACAAGGATAGCAACACCAATGTTGAACGAATACTGCCATTGTAACGTGAACCTCACTGTAGCATGTTGTAGGTAAATATCCCCCAGCGAACAAGGTCTCAAAACTTATTATGCATGTATACAAAGTTGTATAATACAAGACCCACTGTATATACACGTGTAAAGCATTGTCCAGCAAGGACTAATATTTGGTTCTGTATTGTGAAGTTCCTTTTGTTCGCTCTGAAGAACATTAAGAGTTAATTCTAGGCATCTAGAGAATAATAATTATTATTCCCTTTGTAATTTTGCTTAGTTGGAACAATTCGTGAATCTTCATGAGAGAGAGAGAGAGAGAGAGAGAGAGAAGAGAGAGCGAGGGAGAGAGAAAATGAGAGAGTGAGTGTGTGAGAGATAAAGTGAGTTAGTGAGAGAGATGTAATGAGAGAGAGAGAGAGTGAGTGAATGTGTGTGAGAGATAAAGTGAGTTAGTGAGAGAGATGTAATGAGAGAGAGAGAGAGAGAGAGTAAGTGAGTGAGTGTGTGTGAGAGATAAAGTGAGTTAGTGAGATAGATGTAATGAGAAAGAGAGAGAGAGTGAGTGAGTGAGGTAGTGAGAGAGATTCAATGAGAGAGAGAGAGATAGAGACGGAGAGAGAGAGTGAGTGAGTGTGTGTGAGAGATAAAGTGAGTTAGTGAGAGAGATGTAATGAGAGAGAGTGAGAGAGTGAGTGAGTGAGTGAGTTAGTGAGAGAGATGCAATGAGAGAGAGAGTGAGTGTGTGTGAGAGATGTAATGAGAGAGAGAGGATGAGAGAGAGTGAGTGAGAGAGAGAGAGAGAGAGAGAGAGAGTGTGTGTGTGAGATAGTGAGAGAGATGTAATGAGAGAGAGTGAGAGAGTGAGTGAGTGAGTGATTGTGTGTGAGAGATAAAGTGAGTTAGTGAGAGATGTAATGAGAGAGAGAGAGAGAGAGAGAGAGAGAGAGAGAGAGAGAGAGAGAGAGAATGAGAGAGAGAGTGAGAGAGAAAGAGAGAGTGTGTGTGAGATAGTGAGAGAGATGTAATGAGAGAGAGAGAGAGAGAGAGTGAGTGAGTGAGAGATAAGTGAGTATTGAGGAGATGTAAAGGAGAGAGAGAGAGTGAGGTGTGTGAGAGATAAGTGATTAGTGAGAGAGATGTAATGAGAGGAGATTGATTAGATTCTTTATTCATGTATGTTACAATAGGAGAGAGAGAGAGAGAGAGAAGAGAAGAGGAGAGAGAGAGAGAGAGAGAGAGAGAAGAGAGAGAGGAGAGAGAGAGAGAGAGAGAGAGAGAGTGTGTGTTGGAGATAAAGTGAGTTAGTGAGAGAGACGTAATGAGAGAGAGAGTATGGAAGAGTAAGAGAGCGAAAGCGTGAGAGAGACTGAGTGAGTGAGAGAGTGAGTAGCGATGAAGAGGGGTTTAGGCGATTCAGGCTGAGCAGTTTCAACCTACAATGAAAGGCTTAACCACAAACATGGTGAACGAAAGGAGTGTTAAGAAGAGAAGAGGGAGAGAGAAATGAAGGAGAAAATAAGAACCAGATGAATATAGGAACAACGGAAAAGACAAGATGATGGAGAAGAAAATGAAATACAACACAAAGTAGAAGAATTTCTTTTTCTCGGGAGAAGAGGAAGAAGGAGATTATGATGATGATAAGAAATAAAGGATAATAAATGAATAATATAGAAGAAAGGAAGGGGATGAAGAAAGAGAAGAAAAAAAGGTGATTAAGAACATGAGAACAAGAATACGAAGAAGAGGAACAAAGAAAAACAATTGGAGAAACAGGAGGAAGATGATGATGATGGAGGCTAATGAGACAAAAAGATAGAGTGGAGAGAAGAAAAATGGTAAGAATGAGAAGTAGAAGATGATAGAGAGGAAGGAGAAGAAGAAGATGATAAGAAGAAAGGGGAAGAGAAGATGTAGAAGAAAAATGTAGTAGAAAAAAGGAGATGAAGAATTACAAGAGAGAAAAGAGAAGGATTGGAAGAGCGAAGAAAGAAGAAGAAGAAGAAGAAAAGAAGAAGAAGAAGAAGAAGAAGAAGAAGAAGAAGAAGAAAAGAAGAAGAAGAAGAAGAAGAAGAAGAAGAAGAAGAAGAATAAAAGAAGAAGAAGAAGAAGAAGAGAGAAGAAGAAGAAGAAGAAGAAGAAAAGAAGAAGAAGAAGAAGAAAAGAAGAAGACGAAGAAGAAAAGAAGAAGAAGAAGAAGAAGAAGAAGAAGAGAAGAAGAGAAAGAAAAGAAGAAGAAGAAGAAGAAGAAGAAGAAGAAGAAGAAGAAGAAGAAGAAGAAGAAGAAGAAGAAGAAGAAGAAGAGAAGAAGAAGAAGAAGAAGAAGAAGAAGAAGAAGAAGAAGAAGAAGAAGAAGAAGAGAAGAAGAAGAAGAAGAAGAAGAAAAGGGAAGAAGATGGACAACAGGATTACTGAGAAGAGAAAAACGGAGTAGAAAAATGAGATGAAGAAGAAAAATTGGAGTAGAATGCATGACAAAATGAAGTTTCATTTCCTAGCAGTCACTCAAGATATGCCGACAACAAAATCCAACTCATTTTTTCATGTCACTGCCAGGAGGAGAGATAAAGAGAGAGGGATTAAGAGAGAGGGAGTTGGCGAAGGGAAGGAGGAAGAGATAGAGAAAAATGACGAGGAAGGAAGATTAGATTGGAGTTCTTTATTTATGTATCTTGAAATATTTACTTGCTTATACACTAATTTACATTGAAAAACAGTATGACAGATTATTCAACGAATTTTACAAAGTATGGAAAAATAATAACTAATGAGAACAAAGATTGAATGCAATTTTAATAAGGATAATTTGATATTGTTATCCACCCTCTGAAAAGGGAATAACAATTTATGATATCCCTCCCATCAACACACTATCGAGAAAAAGAGAGAGAGAGATTGATTGATTGAGTACTTTATTTATGTAGATTACAATATATACTGGCTTATACACTTATATACAATAGCTTACAATACAGCAAAATTATAGATGAATTTGCATAATATAGACTAAGAAAATAATTATTGAACTGTATATGATATGAAGAAGTAATTTGTAATATAATAAATATAGATAATTATATTGTTATGCATCTACGAAATTGGCGGAGCTTGGACATATCAATGTCCATTCTTCGGAAAGAATATTAAAAATATTCCTCCCCACTAACTCCTACCAAAACGTTAATTTAATTAATTAAACTAAGGATTTAGAGAGAGAGAGAGACAGATTGATTAATTGCTTTATAAGGGCAGAGTTAGGACTCCAGGTTCTCTCTGCCATACAACCCTCAACACACAACAGAGAGAGTGATCGAGAGTGTGGGAAGGGAAGGAGAAAAAGAAAGGAAAAAATTATTGTTGAAAGTAAATAGTGGATAAAAGTGAATGGCACTATAATATTCAATTCCATGGTATAATTTTTAGTAAAAATTCCAGTATGTTTAAGTACTGAATAAATTATATTATATATGTACCTCAGATCTATATTCCACTTATGAGAAAATTTATGTTTCACACACTAGAAATTTCTGTATATTACTACATCTATGAACGAGATGGTATCGTTTATTCATTAATTGTCACATCAAAGTTTTTAGAAATACTCTTCACAATATACTTACTATAGTGGAGGTCTACTTTATAATGGGAGTCGAGAAAAATAGGACACAGCGTTGCCGATTCTCTGTCTTGTCAATCCTTAGAAAATAAATGAATCCGGTATAATATACCGGTATCAGCTATCCTCTATAGAAGGTAGTGACAAGGCAGAGAATCGGCAACACTGTTGTCCTATTTTTCTCCACTACTATTATAACGTGCTATTATAACGTATTAATATATTGATATTCTCTCTACTTGTATGTTACCTTTGCAGATCCATGTGGAATAGTTTTTCATATATCTCAAAGACTATTATTAACTAGCAGGTAAATCGTGGTCCGAAATAGTATATTTCGCACCTAGAGCGGAAAATGAGACTTTTCCGGCTCGAAATCGGTTGAAAAGATTGAGAGCTGGAAAAACATTTTTGCCCGTGGTGCGAACGCTATTTTTCGCCACACACAAAAATAAACAATATATATATATGAGAATAGTGGTTTACTAAGCACTTCCGAAAGCAGAAGTGGAAGGTGATAGCTCTAGCAAATCTGAGGTAATCTGAATATCAGGAAATTGTCCAAGTATTTTTATTTTTTATTCTGATTTGTCTAAATAACCTAAAAGATTATGTGGGAGGTTGAGTTTATACTTTTTTATTCTTTCAAATGACAATAAGATGATATTATTATAAATGTTTTAATTATTCAATAATGAACCAAATAATGAAAGTTTTTTTGATCAACTTTCTTAGTTGCATGTTAGCGGCTGGAAAGGGTTCTCTTTCCGGCCTAGGCCGGAAAGAACCTGTTCTGACGTCAGAAGAGAGTCGTCTGCAAACAATGTCTTTCAGATCTACGAAGGGACTGGAAAACAGCTGCTTTCTGTGCAGTGTGGCGAAAAGGGATTTTTGCCACACTGCACAGAAAGCAGCTGTTTCCCAGTCCCTACGTAGATCTGGAAGACATTGTTTGCAGACGACTCTCGTCTGACGTCAGAACAGGTTTCTTTCCAGCCTAACATGGAACTAAGAAAGGTGATCAAAAACAGCTGATCAAAAAACTTTTCATTATTTGTGTTCATTATTCAATAATTGAAAAATTTATAATATCATTTTATTGTCATTTGAAAGAATAAAAAAGTTTAAACTCAACCTCCCACATAATTGAACTTCATCTTTTAGGTTATTTAGACGAATCGGAATAAAAAATAAAAATACTTGGACAATTTCCTGATATTCAGATTACCTCAGATTTGCTGGAGCTATCACCTTCCAATTCTGTTCTTCGAAGTGCTTAGTGAACAACTAATATCATATATATACTGTTTATTTTTGTGTGTGGCGAAAAATAGTGTACGCACCACGGGCAAAAATGTTTTTCTGGCTCTCAATCTTTTCTAGTCTTCGGACTATGGCCTCATTTTCTGCTCTAAAAAATCTCATTTTTTGCTATAGGTGCGAGATATACTATTATTAAAAACATGTCAAATTGAAAACTTGACCTACTGAAATCTTGAAGAATTCGAAATAGGCCTATAACCATCCAAGAATAATAGGAATCTATACAAAAAAATTGCTCAGCCTATGGCCTCTGACTTGAAAACCGATTTCGAGCCGGAAAAATCTCATTTTCTGCTCTAGGTGCGAAATATACTATTATTAAAAACATGTCAAACTGAAAACTTGACCTACTAGAATCTTGAAGTATTTGAAATAGGCCTATAACCATCCAAGAAAAATATGAAAATTGCAAGTTAATCAGTTGAGTAGTTCAAACGTGATTCGTGGATTCCCTATCATGTACGTGTATAATCCAATACTTTCCTTTATTATATTATAGATTACAATATAACTTTAGAAAAAAGGGAGACGAGGGAAACAGGTCTTTATATTTATAAAGAGTGATTGTCTCTTTTCTTTTTTGGGCTACTTGTAAAAAGGGTAATTCAAAAAAGGGTACTTGAGATTTTTATTTGTATTTATAAAGAGTGATTGTATAATATTCATATGAAAATCACTGTGAAAGTTTATTCAGATTAAAACTTTTGTCTTATTGGTAAAATTCACTGTGAATCACAAGTCTATAGTGAGGTCCACGTTATAATGGCAGTGGAGAAAGATGGGAGAACAACGTTGCCGATTCTCTGCCTTCAAAAGAGGATAGCTGTTACCGGTTTATCTGATGTAATAATTAACTGTTCATTCTTGTTTCAAATGATCAATTATATTTTTATCGTCAAGAAAATATATGATTAAATGATACATTATTATAATCTTATGTTGATAATTCTATATCATTGTACATTATTATAAAACGATCTGGAAAAGTTATGGAGGTGGTATCTGCTATCTGCTTTGTTGAATGATAGCTCTTCCCTTCCTTCTTGCCTTTTCCCATTATTTGGGGTCGGCTCTCCTCGATCTAAGTCTGTAGTTGGAACGATCCTGGGTCGTCTGATTTGAAAGGTCCAACTGCTTCATATTTTTATGAACTAAACCTAGCCATGTGAGACGGGGTCTGCCTCTGCCCCTCGGCTGTGTCTCCATATCGAGTACTTTCCTTGTCATATGATTGGGTGAACGTCTATTTACATGTCCACACCAGCGTAATCTTCCTTCCATTATCTTCTCATAGACTGGTGCCACCCGAAAACTGCCCCGAACATGCGTGTTTCGAATATGGTCCAGTCTAGTCACACCCCCTGCCCATCTCTGCAGAATGAAGTTTCTCTTCCTGCTGTTTTTCCAGGGGCCAACACTCACTACCATATAGTATTGCTGGACGCACTGCAGCTTTATACTTCTTTCACTTGATGGGCACAGGCATTGTTTCATCGCAAAGTACCCCCGTTAGCTCTCTCCATTTTATCCATCTAGTGGTTATATGGCTTGAAATGTCAGCATCTATGCTTCCATCATGGCTGATTATGCAGCCTAAATATTTGCATTGACTGGGAGTGGAGTACCTTGCAAGTGTATGTGCACCTGCGCCTGATCATCATTGTCTCCAAAGCTGCAGTGCATATAGACCGACTTCTCTCTGCTAATTCTTAGGCCAGCCGATTTGAGGCTGTCACGCCACAAATCAAGAGACTGTTGCAAATCTTCTGGCGTTTTTCTTATGAGAACAATGTCATCCGCATACAGAATGTCCCAAGGTGCTGAATGCTGAATTTCTTTAGTGAGGTAGTCCATGACAAGATTGAAGAGGAGTGGGCTCAGGGCTGAACCCTGATGAACCCCAACCTCCACACTAAACTCCTCACCAATTCCAGCCGGGCTCCTGACCTTTGTTTTAGCTCCATGGTACATATCTTTTACCACATGTACGTAGTACTCTGGGACTCCTTGTGCTCTCATTGCTTACCAGATTAGCTCTCTTGGCACTCTATCAAATGCCTTCACTAGGTCAATGAAAACTAAATGCAAGTCTGCTTTATTTTCTCTGTGTTTTTCTTACAGGATTCTAAGTGAATGTACTGCATCAGTAGTAGACCTACCACTTACAAATCCGCACTGATTCTCTGTCACAGATGTAACTCCAAGCAGGCGTCTGGTTATCACTCTTTACCAAATTTTAAATGGATGAGAGATGAATTTAAATACTCTAAAGTTTTTAAATAAACGAACGTCTCCTTTGTTCTTATAGAATGGTACAATGTAGCTTCTCCTCCATTCCACTGGAATTCCTTCACTGAGCACCGCATTGAAGACCCCAGCAATAAATTTCACTCCTGTGTCATTTAGCTTTCTCCACACTTCCACTGGTATCTCATCTGGATGAGATCTTTGATAGACAAAGATAGCAACACAATGTTAATCAAATACTGTCATTACAAGTGGACCTCACATAGTTCTATGTAAAGAGTGTAGGTACCAAAGATTCCCAAATTATCCACGTAAATGTTTATTATTTATTTTATTAATAGAAAAATTCGTACCGTGATGTAGGTTGTGTGTGATGTTAAAAAGTGTGGTGATTTTTAAAATTTGAAAAATTTTAGACGCCATTTTGTGTCCGCAGATATGATAGCTTTACTTCTGATTCAGCTGATACAGCTTTCAACTAGCGCCACTCCTGTGACAGGTAAGTTAATATTTCAATTATTTATATATATTATTAAAAGTATTTTAATAGGGCTACCAAAATTTCAAAGGTTTTGTGAATTGAAGCTGGTTTATTCTTAAAACAATAATAAACTTTATTTGTTGTTGGTTATCCATCTTGTTTTCACTATTATTATTACTATTAAATTTTGTAAAACTTTAAAGTGAAAAAACACTCACATTCTTTGATGTGGCGACGTCCGTTTCGTGCTGGTATCGCACATTCTCAAGCCAAACAGAAACATACACTATTGGCTTGAAAATGTGCGATACCAGCACGAAACGGACGTCGCCACATCAAAGAATGTGAGTGTTTTTTCACTTTAAAGTTTTACAAAATTTGATAGTAATAATAAACTTTACGCTATCCTTGAATGTTATCTTCTATTATACTTTTTCTTACATTATTATCTTTCATTAGAACCGAAAAGAAAATATAGCATGAGAAGATGTTGCATGAGTTCATGTTTTAAACTTCACTATTAACTGAAGCCGATTGTTCTAGTGCCGGTTGCACAACAGCCGGTTAAATTTTAACCGTGATTGATTCCACGAGAACCAATCAGAGAAGCCAAAAACGCCTTCTCTGATTGGTTCTCGTGAAATTAATCACGGTTAAAAAAACCGGCTGTTGTGCAACCGGGCCCTAGTAGTTGTTTTCGGTGAAGCTATGTGACGCTGGTAGTCTCTCATACTGTGCTGTTCTTACACTCTCACCCCAACAGAACACTAATAATGGACAGTAGTCGACAGTAATCGGCTTCAGTTGACAAAAAATCAGCTTGAAATTTGGAACATGAACCAACCCTACAATGGATATCTTCTTATGCTATTTTTCTCTGTGATTATACTTAATTGAATCTAAGCTCTTTTCTCAGTTCCTCTAGATTCCAGTTCATCCTGCCTGTAATGTTATAGTGAGGTCCACGTTATAATGGCAGTGTAGGAGGAAAGGGTTGCCAGATCTCAGCCTTGCCAACCAAACAGCTGATACTGTTATATCTGATCAATTTAACTGTTCATTATTGTTGAAAATAGTAAATCATATTTTATTTGTCAAGAAAATATATTTTTTAAAGATTTAATAATCAATTCTCATGATTGAGATTAAATATTTTGTCATTTAGTTGAATTTCTACATTGTTGATGAACGATGTGGCAACATCGCAATGCGTGAAAGAGACAGTGCCATCTGCTTTGTTGAACGATAGACAAGGATAGCAACACCATTGCAAATCACACACTGCCGTGGAACTCACTATAGATAGAGATAACCTGGAAGGTTCTCTCTATAGTGAGGTTCACGTTGTTATGGGAGTTGAGAGAGATAGAAGAACAGTTTCGCCGATTCTCTGCCTTACCACTGCCATTGTGATTAACTCTCCATTCTTGTACGAAGAGATTCATCATAAAATCTCAGCATTCCTTATGATGAATATCAATGATCTACATTCAATTTATGCTGATTATGTGAAGTGAATTTCACCATATAGCATAACTAGTAGTTCTGTGAACAGTAGACCTCGCGCAGTTTTAAACCATGGCCTCCTCTGTCCTTCAGAGTAAATTCTGTATTGTCCTGTCGTGTCGGCAAGATATCGGTGTGAGTGTAGTATGCGCAGATCGCCTGCTATGTACAGATGTACCATAGGCGAAAGCATGAGTTAGCACAGTGCAGCTAGTGAAGAGAGAGATAGTCTATGCGGAGATGGACCATCGCTTGACGTCACAGTGTCATACGTCACACGCACAGTCGACTCCCTTCTCATCAATCTCTCTCATTCTAGACTGTTGCGCGCGCATTCTCACAAATGCAATCAGCATTCACGCACTCGCATTCCCACTTGAAACTTCCAGCTGATTTTTACTGAAGGAAAACCAGTTTGCGCTATGTACAGATGTAACATAGGCGAAAGCATGAGAGAGCACAGTGCAGTAAGTAAAGAGAGAGATAGCCTATGCGGAGATGGACCATAACTGACATCACAGTTTCATACGTCACACACACAGTCGACTCCCTTCTCATCCTTCTCCCTCGTGTGGTCCCTTCTATAGTGAGGTCCACGTTTTAATGGCAGTGTGTGATTTGCAATAGTGTTGCTATCCTTGTCTATCGTTCAACAAAACAGATTGCGCTATCTCTTTCACACATATCGATGTTGCCACATCGTTTATCAACAGGGTAGAAATGCAACTAATTTACAAAATATCTCAATCATGAAAATTATAACATCCTTAATAAATATTTTCTCTTTACAAATAAAATATGATTAACTATTTTCAACAATAATGAACAGTTAAATTCATCAGATAAACCTGTATCAGCTGTTTGGGTGGCAAGGCTGAGATCTGGCAACCCTTTTCTCCTATCTTCCTACACTGCTATTATAATTTGGACCTCACTATAGCATTCTCACTTGAAACTTCCAGCTGATTTTTACTGAAATAAAACCAGTTGAAATGAGTACAAACATCTTGTGATGTATCTGCACCCTCCCCTCTCAACAGCCACCGTTTCATAAAACTAATTTTTATTATTATTGTTCTCACTCACTCATTCCTCCCAGCTCTTTTTCTTTCAGCACACAAGTTAGAATAGAATAGAATAGAATAGAAATAATGCTTTAATCTTCAAATTTGCAACATACAATGAATGAGAAAACACACATTTAAACGGCTTGATTAAACAATCGTCAGCCGGAAAGTCGGTAAATCCAATAATACTATTATTACATAAATCAAAGCTATGCAGAATGTTCTCTTAAATAGTGAAACAAAAACAGAAAAAACAACCTTAGAAACAAAATAAATCAATAATGTTGAATTCAATAAAGTGAATATTCCATAAATTAGTTTTAATAGTAACCTACATTCTAAACAAAATCCATTAATTTTATAAAAAGACAGCTATACATTTTATATTATGATAATAACTGTCAGCAGTTGGGAAATCATAACATAGAATTAATATTCCCTTTCATTTCGTCTTCCTATGATGTCCTCCTGAGAATATTCGAATAACCTATATTGTATTATATTATAACACGATACTTCTACCCAACTCAGATTCAATAAATAAGTTTCAATTTATTATACTAAGTTACCAGTTAAACTCCTGTGTAAGTAATCGCCTATAACGCCAGGCATCTCTACAGTAGGAGGCCAACCCTACCCAATCTCTTCCATTCATAAAAGAAACGAAATCATCCCTTGATAGCTCCCCAATTCCAAACCATTTTCTTCTCCATTCTCTTAAACAAGGACATCGAGCTATGAAATGATAAATATCCTCAATTTCTTTCAGATTACACATGGAGCAAACATAATTCCCATCAGCAACCCATGGCTTGTAGTTTAAATGGATCAGTTCACCCCTTGCTTTAAGTATCCACCTCATGACCCACATTTCATAATTATAATTTTTGTCACCCAGTTCCAAATTGAGAGTTTTGTACCATGTGTGGAAACGCCCATCTTGAGCATCCCGCAAAAAAAATTCCCTATGCATCTTGTTCAAACCTGTGATTATTCTTTTAAATGAGTCATCCCAATTAACTTCGTACTCATAATTTATACCAATTTGATTACTTAATTTCTTCCACTCTTTGAACCAGAAACATTTCTTTTGAATAACTTGTTGAGCCAGGAATTTAGGGAGCCTTTCATCTTTCATTTTCATAACTCTTAGAATATAATTGTAATGGAGTCTAAGGCAATATTCGAATAGAGGTGTTAGTTGAGTTTCAATAAACAACATATAATTCGGTGTATTTATTGGAAGTGCAAAAATCTTCTTGATGAAAAGGCGCTGCAACTTTTCTACACTATCATATTGTCTAAAACCCCACACCTGTGCTCCGTAACACAAGATCGCCCTTGCACAAGCTTTGAACAACTTACATTTGGCTGAAAAATCTACACTACTACTATTTAAAATACCTTTCCATGCCACATTCAATGCTAATTTTGCCTTGTCTAATTTATCACTCACTTGAGCTTCAAAATTCAAGGTTGGAGTTAGAACTACCCCCAGATATTTATACCTGTTGACACACTCTATCTGCTCATTTTTATATGTCCATTTCTCGCTCCTAGCCATTTTTCCCCCGTTCCTCATTACTTTTGACTTATCTAAATTAGCTCTTAAATTCCACCTTCCACAGTAACGCTCTAAATTGTTTATCATGTACTGGAGTCCCACTGGCGAGTCCGAAATCAAAGCTATGTCATCGGCATACAATAAAACCCTAATCCTCTTACCACCTATTATTAATCCTCCCCCTAATTCATCATGTAAGTCATTCATAAATAGGGAAAAAAGCAACGGGCTCAACAAACAACCTTGCCTCAAGCCTGACTTCGTTTCAAAACGTTGGGAGAGACCCCCATTGGCAGTACACCATACACTAGAAGTTGTGCCTTCATTCAATGCCCTCAAAATATTCAATGTCCTTGTTGAGAGACCTAAGAGACTAAGCTTATAAAATAGTGCATTCCTATCAATTGAGTCGAACGCGGCAGAGTAATCCACAAAAAAGCAATATAGTCCTACCCCTTTTTTTCAGCCAGCCGCAGACTAATGATGGATGTTAGGGCGAATATATTATCAATGGTCGAGTACCCCTTACGAAAGCCAGCCTGAAACTCGTTCAAGATTTTATCTTCCTCCACCCAGCAGTTGAGTCTATTAAGAATTAACCCTGCAAATATTTTGAAAAATGTTGATAAAAACTAATGCCTCTGAAATTAGCTACTACATCGCACCTACCCTTCTTGAAAAGGGGAAAAAATATTGACGACTTAAAGCTATGTGGGACTCTACCTGATGTAAATATAGAATTGTAGACATTCAGCAATTTGTTTAGAAAGTTATCAGGTGCACTTTTATAATACTCGAATGGGATCTGATCTTCACCAGGCGCTTTATTATTTTTTACTAACTTTAAAACTCTACTCAGCTCTTCCCTACTAAAATCTCTATCTAATCTGTTGTCAACTATGTAAGGTTCAGCATAGAAATGAGGTAAAGCTAACATTTCGGGATTCAAGATGTGTTGGAAATAGTTTACCCAGTCTTGAGGAGTTATGGCGTTATTTACAATATTATTCCTTAATTTAAATTTATTCAGTGCTTGCCAAAAGTCCCTAGAGTTTTGTGCGGCAGAAATTGAATTTATTAGAGTCTTCTCATAGCTTTTACGTTTCTCGTAACATATTTTTTTAAATTTATTTCTCTCATATAAGTACAATTTTCTAGTGCAATCATTATCGATACGGTGATACAAATTTAAAAGAGATAAAACCTTGCTTCTGGCTTTCCAACACTCATTATCAAACCAAGCTTGCTTTCGTTCAAAACTAATTGAACTTTGACCGTTTCCTAGAGCAAGACCCACTTCTCGAATACATTCTGTGAGAGTTTGGCTTGCCTGATCGACATCATCACTTAATACTACATTATTAACTCTACTAGCTATCTTATCTTTATATTTTTCTCCGATAACTTTATTCCAAGCCAATTTCGGCAGTAACGGTAAACATTGATAATTATCAACTGTTTTCTTACCTACATTCAATACAACTTCGATAGGCAAATGGTCAGAAAAAGACTGAGGAACTACTTTAAAATCAGCTACATAATTTAAATAATCTAAATTAATAGCTGCAATATCATTTACAGAATTGCCCATTGCTCCAACAAACGTCATTTCTCCTTCTAGATCGCCCTCCATTCTTCCATTTAATATAATAAATCCCAATTCTGTACACATATCTAAGTATCTACGCCCCCTACTGTTAACTATAGTATCTTTTGAATTTCTTCCACTACTTAACCCACTATACACAGTCCGACCTACATAACTAGACATTTTCTGTTCTTTACCGATTCGAACGTTTTTATCTCCTATCACTAGAAATCCCTCATCTGAGTTTTGCAGCAATACATTGTTCATCTCTTGAAAATCTCTTTCCCAGTTATTACAGTTGATATACAGGCAATACATTTAGGAAAACAGAATTATCTAATTTTATAACAATCGCTTTCATATATTATCAATATTTTTAAAATTCAACTTATCTCTGAAATCTGAGGTTTTATTAATACCTAGTAACATACCCCCACTAGCACGACCAAACTGAGAGCTTTTTTGCGCATAACACCAGATCGGTGGGGAAGGGTTGTAGGTAACCAGGTCACTTGCCGCCCCCAGGGAAAGGGTATTCCAGAAAAATTTAATAGAAATCGATGGAACAAAACTTCAGCTATCATGTGATACCACTTTCAATTTTGGCTCAATAATCACGCCGTCAGCGGGGTGGAAGGGTTGTAGGTAACCAGGTCACTTGCCGCCCCTTCAGGGAAGGTGTTTTTCAAAAAAATGTGAAACTAGGTATGAAGGTATGAAGAAACTCGTCAAAAATATGATACAGTACCAAGTTCTGAAAAGCTAAAATATCATTGAATAATCATTTTTTAAGAAAAATAAAATGAAAACTTGAAAATCAGTTTAATGTCCAGGTCAGAAGGTTGGATATTATTCAATTATGATTATGATCTAACATAAAATTGGTGAAATTCTTATAACTATGTTAGTTTTGAATAGATTGATTTGAAACTCCATGGGTGTGTTAATTGTATGAAGGGAAACGTTCATGATTTTTTGTAGAATTTCCTACGTTCCCTTCTCCGTCCCAAACCAAAAAAACATGGTAGTTCTGATGCTACATGCGAGAAAATTCAAAAGTCGCGCTATTCTGAGCTTCCTCTTTGCTTCGCGGCAAGGAACAGGATTGGATTAAATCGCCCGCGGAACAACACTATTGGTCTACTCAGAAGCGCGACTTTTGAATCCTCTCTCATATACCATCAGAACTACCATAATATGTTTTCGGTTTAGGAGTGAGGATGGGACGTAGGAAAATTCTACAAAAAATCATGAACGATTCCCTTCATACTATTAACACACACATGAAGTTTCAAATCAATCTTTCAAAACTAACAAAGTCATAAGAACTTCTCCAATTTGTTGTTAGTTTATAATCAAAATTGAATAATAACCAACTTTCCGACCTGGACATTTAACTAATTTTTGAGTTCTCATTTCATTTATGTTAAAGAAAAAGATTATAAATTATATTTTAGCTTTTCTGAGCTTGTGATCATATTTCATATTTTTGACGAGTTTCTTCATACCTATTAACACAATCAGGTATCTGATATGATACATGAAAGATTATTATATCTTATATGATATAATCTTATATGATACAGTTCTTGAGTAATTATCATTCATTCTGTATACTCTTGTATATTTTTGTCATTGAGTATACACCTAATTGGATGAATACTTCTTGTACAAATCAATTCGTATTCCGTATAATTCAATAATATTCTAGTAATTTGAATTAGAATAAAATATTATAGGAGGAACTGTCATAAGGCTGTTGGAGAATGTTTATTATAGAATGTAGTAACAGTTTGTAGTATTCAACGTTTTAATTCAAGTTCAGTATACTTTCTTGTGCATATCATTTATCATTGTCATATACTGTACGATAGGTATCGATTGAAACTTGGAATAAATTTGAATATTTCTCACTCTTGAATGTTCCCCTGTCAAGAATAACTTATGCTGCATACCTGAGATAAACTGATATTTGTATGATGTAGCGCACCTTAATATAATATAGCCATGAATTATAATATCTGATTCACAAATAAGGTCCATATTGTTCTTACGTGACTGTGTTTTTGATATAAATTGTATTTGGTGAATACCAACCTATGTAGGTAATCATTAGCCTAATTATTGAATATTTAATATTTCACTTCTGGCCCCTCCCACAGCAATAAATAAATCCTGGCTATGTCTTCAACCCTCAACTGACAATAAGAGTAAAGATAAAGAAAAAATAGAATTGGATCGTTTTCAACTGTTGCAATTATTTCACAGAAACTTGAATTTATATTGTTTTATTTTTTACAATAAAAAAATTTTATTTTTATGTTACACAGACTGAAAGCTCAGAAGCTTAGGCGTGGATAATATCGTACAGGACGACAGTTCTGGAGACTTTTTTTAATATCAGATTTTTCTGGCGATTTGAGCCCTGAATAATTTGTACTGCATACTAAAATATTATAATTGATATTATTGATTCACAGCCAAGTATAGATATTCAGTTATAATAAACCAGTGTGTACGGTTAGTGGTTTTGGGTACGAATTAAAATGGCTGGTGCATTGAAAAAGGAGCTTAATGTGGATTATTCATGATATTAGATAATGGTGATGAGTACAGTAGTAAACGTTTTATCTGTTCTTATTACCATTATTCATAATGGTGGTTATTTATAATAATAGTTTGATTATCTGTTTCCCAAAACTGTCTAGTCCTCAGTCAACCTATACACAATACTACTAAATTTCAAATTTTCTGCTTATTGATTTTCGTAAAAAGCTTAGAAAACGTAGAAATAGTGACAAGCACTGAACACTAATGAATGATCAGTTTTCAGGAATAACCATTTTCAACTACAATATGGGAGAAAGTATTTTGATGGGAATTCCCTTACATAATCCAGATGCATTGGAATCCTGGTGATAGTTTGTTCATAATATACTGAAAATATGTATTGATCTATAATGAATTTTCTACAAGCTCAGTTTTTACCAAATAAATTTTTCAAATTGAAGATCTTGTAAAGTTGATACAATCAGAATCCCGTGAAAACTGTGCTATACAAAATTAATAGTTTATAATATCATTTTTCCAAATTTTGGACGCATTTTTGAATGCGTTTTATTGAAAAAACTATGCTTGTACAAAGTTAAAGCTTCACAACATATTCTGACAACGTGAAGTTTGAAGTTTCTTTTCAATTTTTCTAAAATATTTCGACACCTGTGCACTACAAGTTCACAGAGCGTTAGGAAGCCTGTACCTTTGGTGTTATTTTGTAGCATCAATATATTCAATATAAATCATGATAATATCATTCTAGAATGATGTTTAAAAATGCATATAGAACAATGATAAACAGAAAATAGACGATAAATAAATGAATGAATTTATTTCTAGTTAAAAAATATCAAAACATCCAGTAGAAATTAATTCATTAAGAAAGATATAGTAATAGTAATTCTATAATATTATAAAGTATAGAATTGGCTTACACACAAATGGGATGGGAAATTCGCGAATGAGGCATTCGCGTGAGAACTACTCAACTGATTCACTTGAAATTTTGTACGATGATTCTTGATTTACTGAGGAAGATTATGTTTTATTCCTACCTACATCATGTTTGTTAATTAATGAGTAATAAAAACAAATTTATTTATTCTGTGATACAAAGTATATGTGGGATGAAAGAGCCAATCGAATCGTTTTATTATTGATTGTCCATATCTACAATTGAATATGTTCAATATCAAAACCTAAATTCAATCTAAACCACTATTCAGTGCTTAAAAAATACCCTTGCGGAGTATGGTTTAACTGCTGGTATTATTTATATTTATGATTATAATTATTCTATGAGTCTAGTTCAAGCAGCATAATTATTCAAGGTTTATTGATGATAATAAACTGGGCTTCTGTATATGGCACAAAAAAACTGAAATCCATTCGAAGACAAAAATTTAGATTCTATCATTTTAGATTATTTTGGATTATATTTATTATGTATTCCAACGCTGGTGAACAGTGAGTAAATAAAATAACTGTTGTAGCTTATAATATTGTTTAATTATTATTAAATAGTATAATAATATATAAAAATAATATTGTTTAATTATTATTCTAGAAGAATCGCAAAGCGTAGATTTGTAGAGAGAAGAATAAAAAGAATTTGATTTATGTAGGTACTGAAATTCCAATTTCCAATACAGTTTATCAATATAGATGTAATAACGACATGATAGTCATTATTCAATAACATTCCTAATTAGCCAGATATAATCGATTATATCTGTATAATCGGTATTTACTCACTGTTCACCAGCGTTGGAATACATAATAAATATAAGCTCTTGTTCTATAATGAAAGTTGTTCTATAAAAAAAATATTTATTTATGTCAAGTGAATAGTAAGGGAGAGTAGGTGAACAAGAGTGTGAGAGAGAAGTACTGTATAGACGTGTGTGCTTGTGTGAGAAAGAAGGAATGTATAGGATTGATTGAAAGATACATTGACAGAGCATCAGGTACGCGCGCGCGCGCGGAATTATTATTTTTTCCTTATAATATTACTATTGTGTATGGTGTTCTATGAGAGAGAACGAGTGAGAGTGAATGTCGAGAGAGAATGATTGTACTGAGCGAGCGGTGGGAGGGGAGCACATGTGTGAGAAAGAGGGAATGTATATGATTGAGAGGAAGAAACTTTGACAGAGCAAAGTCTTCTATGAGAGAGAATGAGTGAGAGTGAGGTTTGAGCATGGTGTCGAGAGAGAAAAAGGGTATTGAGCAAGCGGAGGGAGCGGAGTTGTGGGGAGAGAAATACCCCTCAATGACGTCATAGTTACGATAGGATAGGTGTGACGTCATTTACGCGTGACGTCATTCATGGGCGTTCTGTACATAGTGGGCGATCTCCGCATACGACACCGGACCCCGACTACGTGGTCATTTTGGGTCGCAGAAAACCACCAGCCCTAAAAACTACCACAACCCAATAAAATGAGACAAACTAGGACGACGACAAACTAGGTATTTTCCCGATCCAGTTCGTCGCCGGCTTAACGCACATGAAGAGAGATCTTTCAAAACGTGGTTAACTATAAAGTGGTAGGCTACCATTAGTGGGAACTGATTTGAAACTTGCTGGTATATAAATGCTGAATTTATAAGAGTATCCATACTATTTAAAAATATAAATAAGAATTTTATTTCAATATAAGATCTGGATAAGTAATAAATAGTATTCCATTTTATTCATCATACTAGCAAGAACCCGTGCTTCGCAAGGATCTATTTTAAAACTTGACAAAATGTAAACTTGACGTAATGAAATTTTGAAGAATTGAGAATAGGCATATAACCATCCTTGGTTAATTAAGAATCTATAAGCAGAATTTCAAGTTAATTAGTCTAGTAGTTCAGACGTGATGATGCGTCAAACATAATTTTCCTATCCCGTACGTGCATAAGCCAGCTCTTTACTTTATATAATTATTATAGATATAGTTAACGACTGCAAGAGATAGGACTGTGGAACAGAATAGTGGTAAACTATGATAGCGCCAGAAGTGTCTCAAACACAATAGTAGGTACTACATGAACTTTTTGAAAGTGATTTGAAAAAATGTTAAAACAACAGAACTGAGTCCTTATCATTCTACCTTCATTTAGAGAGGCTTTTGTTTGAGCCGAATGGAAATCTATTTATAACAAATGAATGTCTGTTTGTGTGTTTGTATGTTTGTTTGTTCCCTGTAGACTTGAAAACTTCTTGACATAACGGCATGAAACTTTGGGAATATGTTGTGTGAATATTGGGGATGGTTTCTGAACAGAAATTTTAATAGGGGGGCTAAAAATAATTATTTATTAATCCATTTTACAGAATATGATTACAATTCGCCGTGCAGTTCACTCCACAATATTTTGGCTATCCATCTTAAGTGGAAAACATGCGAACATGAATACAGAAGTATGGGCAATTTTTTATTTGATTAAATTCATGTTTTGAAGAATTCATTGTTACGATTGATAAACTGATAGGAGTTTATAAATATTTTCTAATTCAAATGAAATAACTTCTGAAAAAAATAATGATTGGATAAATACCAATATTGAATTATTGTTGACCAAGAACTCAGAACATAGACAATTCATTCAACTAATTCTGTATTGATAAAATTATAATCATTCTCTCTATTGATAATCAATCTCATCAACTAACTGGAAAAAGTTCTTCAATTTCCATGAATTTATTAATAGAATCATATAAATCTAAAGTGTAGGTCATATCTAAATTCACAAAGAGTTCGATTCTTGTTGGCAAGATAGATGTTATTCAATGCAGAAATCATTGTTATTTTACTAAAAGATAGGATAAAATTTCTCTTTCAGGGGGAGTTTTGCCAACCCACAAAACTCATTTTTCATTTGAAGGAAGAATATCAAAAAGGTGCATAGGACCTTACTTTTTTGTTCAGCTTGCCAAAATACCCCTCATTTCAATATTAAAATTTTCGACTGACTGTACAGTGGGTCAATCATTCTATCAAGGCTTGAATAATTTTGAAATTTTAATTGAATAAAAATGGTAGAGAATATTATCATGTAGATATCAACACCTTTATTTAAAGACAATATTAACTGCATGCGTTTTCATATTGCCGATACAGCATTGATAAGACTGTAGACGTCTATTTAGCAGTCTAAGAATTAATAATACCTACATGCCACGTGTAGGCTTATACACATTGCATCAGGAAAACGAAGTTCAAAACGATGGTTTTCCTAAACATATGTTTTTGAGATAATTTCTTTGATGCAGCTGTTTCACATTCACCATTATAAATTATACAGAGTTTGTGAAAATAAAAATATTCATTGATTATCAAAACAATACTATTATTATATTAATTATAATAATTAATTATTAAAACAATACTTTTATTATATCAATAATAATAATATTTTTAAACATATTTATCAGAACAATATTATTGAGGTTGAGTGGATCAGGTAGGAAGCAATAATAGAACAGATGTTCTTTTTTGAATTTCCATCATATCATTTTGTTTTTTCCAATGATTACAACATATGTTAGAATATCACATGTCAATAAATAAATTATCTCATTTCCATATGGCACTCACCTTACCATGTTCATAACCTTACTTAATAGGATCCTTTTTCATCCTTTGAAACCCTTAGAGGCAAAATATCTCAAAATCCGTTCTTAGTGACAATTAGTTTGAGCTGTAGTGTGATTTTACATCAAAATTTTCGATAAATTCCCTCTCCTGGACCCCCCTGTGCTCCTGATCGAAATTTTTCTGCATAGATCTAATTTTTTTTCGTAGCTGAACAAAAAAGTTCCTCATGACTTTGCTGTTCAATGAGCGGTTAAAAAGTACAAAATTTTGGGGGGGCCCCAGCTCCCTCAGGGGGGCAAATTTTTGAAAATCCTTTCTTAGTGGATGTTTTCAGGGTACCATAAACAATCGTGCAAAATTTCAAGTTTTTAGGCTCAGTAGTTTGGGCTGTGGTGTGATTTCAGTCTGTATGGGCTTAGCCTTTTATAAGTATAAGAGAAGAGATTATTCAACTATCAATTCTGAGTCAAGCAGTCAACGGTTTGGTTGATCGAATTTTTCAGTTGAGTATAGCCAGGAAGAAGATCATTAATAATATTAGATCTAATATATTATAAAATGGATAATTTAAATAGTCAACCTTGTCTGATCTGAGCATATTATCTTAGCCCATAAGTATCTTAGTTTTTTTTCAATACAGTTGGATACTAGAAGGAGATTTAAGAGGAATTATAATAACATTTTGTTTTCATAAATTTGATTCCCTGAATATGATGGTATTCCCCAATATAAGAATAATACTAAAACTGATAATAACTCCTATAATAGAAATCTTCTATAGGGTAAGGAAAGTACTAACTGCTTTCCGAAAAAAATTGAGGTACCCCAATTACTAAATTTCTATACGTTTCAAGGTCCCCTGAATCCAAAAAATGGTTTTTGGGTATTGGTGTGTGTGTGTGTGTGTGTGTGTGTGTGTGTGTGTGTGTGTGTGTGTGTGTGTGTGTGTGTGTGTGTGGTGTGTGTGTGTGTGTGTGTGTGTGTGTTGTGTGTGTGTGTGTGTGTGTGTGTGTGTGTGTTGTGTGTGTGTGTGTGTGTGTGTGTGTGTGTGTGTGTGTGTGTGTGTGTGTGGTGTGTGTGTGTGTGTGTGTGTGTGTGTGTGTGTGTGTGTGGTGTGTGTGTGTGTGTGTGTGTGTGTGTGTGTGTGTGTGTGTGTGTGTGTGTGTGGTGTGTGTGTGTGTGTGTGTGTGTGTGTGTGTGTGTGTGTGTGTGTGTGGTGTGTGTGTGTGGTGTGGTGTGTGTGGTGTGTGTGTGTGTGTGTGTGGTGTGTGGTGTGTGTGTGTGTGTGTGTGTGTGTGTGTGTGTGTTGTGTGTGTGTGTGTGTGTGTTGTGTGTGTGTGTGTGTGTGTGTGTGTTGTGTGTGTGGTGTGGTGTGTGTGTGTGGTGTGTGTGTGTGTGTGTGTTGTGTGTGTGTGTGTGTGTGTGTGTGGTGTGGTGTGTGTGTGTGTGTGTATGAGTGTATGTGCGTCTGTGTACACGATATCTCATCTCCCAATTAACAGAATGACTTGAAATTTGGAACTTGAGGTCCTTACAATATAAGGATCCGAAAATGGATAAAATGTTGTCAAAAACAGGGGTTTTCGCGATTTTCTGGAAAACGGCTCCAATGATTTTGATTAAAGTTATATCTGAAATAGTCATCGATAAGCTCTATCAACTGCCACAAGTCCCATATCTATATGTAAAAATTTCAGGAGCTCCACCCCATCTATGCAAAGTTTGATTTTAGATTCTCAATTATCAGGCTTCAGATACAATTCAAACAAAATCTCTACAATTGATGTTTAGTAGTATTTTCATCTAAAATTAAAAATAAGCTCGAAATTCGAGAAAATGTATTTATCCAATTGCAAACTGTTGGAAATGGTTGATTCTAATAAATGATTCACTATGAAGAGATAGCAGACCTCGTGTGCCTCCAGCATTATTGCCCTGTCACCAGCTGGCTCAAATCTTTGAATAGTAGATGCGCGGGAACACTAACGTCAGGTGATCAATTTTCATAACGGCAAGGAAAGTTGTGTGAGTGCGCCACACCAGATTTTCAAATGAGACGGTGGTCATGTGAGTTCTCAAGCAAGTTCTCCAACCCAAGGTGTCACTAGTTTTTTTTTTTAGTTTTAGTTTTACTTCTAGGTATTCGCCCTTGTAAAATAATAAATAATCCTGTAGTCAGATCTTTTCCACTGACTTTTTTACATGAATCTCGATATAGTAGATCTTACAAAAAGGTGCTTCCTTCCTATAGGAGAGTTCAGATCAGATAATCAAGACTGTACTGTCAATAATGGTCACCTCTTGTGGGGGTTTCATGAATAAGCAGGAAGTTCTAAGTAGCCGGAAGTGCTAACTAACTGAACGTTCCTGTATCATTTCCGGTTTCGGAGCTTCCGGAAATCTTGGAAGGGGCTCCAAGTATTGGCGCCAATTATCTATTATAATAGTGGAAATAACTGACAACTGGCTTATAAACATATGGTATGGGAAATTCACTAATGACACAATCATGGCCTACATCATCACGTCTCAACTAGTTAACAAATTCACTTGAAATTTTGCATATGGATTCTCAATTCACCGAGGATGGTTACAGGCCTATTTTCAATTTAACAAGATCTTAGTAGGTCCAGTTTGTGAAGTATTCAATTGGACTCTTGCGGAGATCGGGTTACCTGCTATAGACCGTGCAAATTTACTTCAGACTTGGAGGAATATGCAGCGCAGAGAAATGGAGGGAGATCAGTCAATGACAGTGATTGATTGACCGAGCGAAGTGAGGTCTAAGATTCAAGTCGACGGTTTGGCATTTCTCTTGATGTTTTTATGTTCATATGTTTTTATGTTGAGCATTTACGGCAAAACGCGGTAATAGATTTTCATGAAATTTGACAGGTATGTTCCTTTTTAAATTGCGCGTCACTGTATATACAAGGTTTTTGGAAATTTTTCAGTTCAAGGATAATAATATAAAAGGAAAGAGGAGCCTCCTTTATATGCCAATATTACCGTAAAAATCAGACTATAGAATTATTCATCATAAATCAGCTGTCTAGTGGACTATAATACTACCCGTTCAAAAACATCAAACATCTTGAAAATTTATCTTTCCATCAACGTTAGTGGACAGTTAACTATAATACTACCCGTTCAAAAACATCGAACATCTTGAAAACTGTATCTTTCCATCAACGTTGTAGACAGTTGCAGCCAGACCTGATAACAGCACTCACACTCACATTCCGGGATGACACGTCACGGTACGATAGGACAGAAAGCTCTATATTTATTTAGGACTTTTTCTAGACATTTCAAATTGATAAATTATTTATTAATTTTTGAGAAAACATAACAACAGGTCAATGTAACTAACTGACCGCGAGGTCTACTGTTCACAGAACTACTAGTAGAGTAATAGGTGGAAGCACAGTCGCCAATTTGTCAGTCGTATGACTGCTTCCAGACAGGAAACTTAGCATGTGTAGCTTGAGCACATGAACAGTCACTAGAAGTTGGAGAACGCTGGCCGCTTCAAAACGGCAGCATCGCACCACTGTTTTCATCCCTCCCGCTGTATGCTTTCTCTGCTGCGCATGTCCATCCAAAGTAAAGGTTCGAACCCACTAGAACGTATCAGACACGGACCGTGTCAGACCATGCCAGGCACGTAAAATAACAACTATGCCCACTACACCGGATCAACAGCGGTCTATGCCAGTACATTACGCGTATGGTACGCGTATGATACGCGTATGATACGCGTATGATGCCCGGTCAGAAGTTGTTGGGAACGCGTCAGTTAGCAAGAGAATGTAGCGGTGAACTGGTTACCAACGCGGTGCATACGCGGTTACAACGGGGTTTGCAGGCGTCACGTGCCATGCAAGGACCGTTCAGTCACAGACAAAATATACTGGCCGACAAATGTTGACCTGGACGTGCATGGCACGCTCCGTGCTTGGCCGGTGACGGAACGGTCTAATGGGTGCATTACATATCAAATGATGCAAAGAATATTTTTTTGCATGTGTCGGTACGGGCACGGTCATGGTATGATACGTTCTAGTGGGTTCGGACCTTAAGAAGTAAATTTGCACAGATAGTCTATAATATGATAAACAAAAGTATCAGCTTATACATGTACAGGATCATCACTTATGAACAACTGGACTGATAAACTTGAAATTCTGCAGATAGATTCTGAATTTGCCGAGGATAGACATAGGCTCATTTCCATTGTGATTGATCAATTTCAATTAGATAAATCAATCAAAATAATTGATTCTGAGACTTGGTAGCACTGCAGTCTTATAGTTTTCACTGATTTTACAACGTGAATCCCACTATAGTTCTTTCCATACCTAGAACACTTTGTTAGCTCAGTTTGAAATCTGCAACTTGCGTCCAGCGGTCAGAATGTGTTCCGGCACTCACAGATCTGATTGAATGTCACAAAGTGAACGTCCGTGACGTCATCGCAAGTGATGCCATTTCGCTCTTACTAGCAGCCGACATTACATTCCGACTGAAGGAGCGAGATTCAAATTCACTACAGTATCCTAAGGATGCTTCAAGCAATACACTACAATACGTTGTATTATGCCTACTTGACAAGATACAGATTTCTGTAATTCCATTCAAATTGATGATAAAAGATTGGGTTAGAACCATGATTGTACGATCAATCATTCATTAAGAATTATCTTCAATGAATGATCACTGTCAAATTGGTTGAAGCAACATTATTGTCTCAATCATTCATTCTTATGTTTTGTTTTTCATTCCATTTATCTTAATGACAGAGGCAATGTGAGAAAAAAATTTTTATTTGAACCATCATACAGATTGAGTTTGTTGTTCAAAAAAATTGTCTCACTTCTTCATATTTTTTCTTAAACTACAGGAAGAACTAGACTTCATTACAAAAATTATCATGATATCTTATTAATCATGATTTTTTATCTCTCAATTTTTTATTCATTTTTATAAAAAAGGAAAAAAATTTTCTCACTCCTTCATCTTTTTTCAGAAAATTACAGAAAGAACTAGACTCCATTACAAAAAATTATATTATATCTTTATCATGGTGTTCTATCACTTCATTTTTCATTCCATTTTATAAAAAAAAGAAATTACGTTATAGTAAAAGAAGTTTATGTTATATTAATGTTATACCCCTTATTTTTACTTCATAAGTTAAGATGTAATCCCTATATAATCATTTATATACCTTTTCTCATTATTGTATACTAGGTAGTGTTATCAGTTATTTGTACAGCCCTGTTATAATAGGTATAGTGTTAGGTAGTTAGCTTGCCCTTATGAAAAATATTATCCTGATGACTTAAGCTTGAGTCTGTGTATGTTGTTGGAAACATTGAACTGTGTTGATATCGACCTTGACTGATCACTGTGATGTCACTGATCCCCTCTGCATCAAAACCGGTTGCCACTATGAGAGGGAAGAGTGGTGGCTGTCCGCTGGAAACTGCAGGCCTTGCGGGTACTCATACTGCGCCACTATATTATCAGCTCTACCCGCAACCCCTATCAGCGTTCACCCTTATCATTTCTCAACCCTCAAAAAAAAAAAAAAACTTTCGCACATTTTTTTGGCATTTTAATTTACTTAAAGGGGGGAGTCTGTGCCTAAATTTATTTTTTTTTTTTGAAATTATAACTTTTCCAAGATGAAATTTTATTAGAGTGCTGGATTAACATTGTGATTTTCTCACGGTATCGGAGTAATTTCATGATGTCATTCCGCTCATCACATAATTAAATTCTGATATTTCCTCTATTGTTTTCAAACGTTCTCCTAGAGTACTTAGAATTGTTGTAAATGCAAAATCATCATAAAAAATCAGTTAAACATCCATTCTATTGCTGAGTCTTCTACTTTGATCGAGGGAATTTTCCTGTATTCTGTCTTTGTTAGTTGTACTCCATTCTCGTTCTATTGAGGAAAATTATTGTCGTCCCCACCACGTCTTTTGTAATATGGTATTTTCCAATGCATAATATTACCAGTCCTGATACCTATGTTCGAGCCTGATTCGGTCGACTTGGAGACCTGAACAGGACACCACTTTTATCTTCTGTAGAGTACAGACATGTTTTCTGAGCTTAATTATTTTGTCACAAAGTAAAATTGTGACGAGAAAATAGTTAATAATATTATTGAAGACGCTCAGCTATCAGCAAAGCTAGCTGACTGCGGAGATAAGGAAGTTACCGATGGCGCACCATCTTCTGCGCATCAAGACGATTTCCACCGCCTCTGGCGGCGGCACAACTCCATCCCCTCCACTTTGGGGGAGTATTTAAACGCCGGACGAGCCCCAGACCACAGCATCACGCTCACAACCTTCCTGCTCCTTGTACAGCGGCCTGTTGGCTGCCATACGTCCCCGACCTCCTGTCCTTGTACAGCAGCCCGTTGGCTGCCATACGTCCCTAACCTTCCATCTCCCTAGGGCACAGCGGACCGTTGTCTGCCGTCCCTGTCCTCCCATTTCCCCAGAGCACAGCGGACCGTTGTCTGCCGTCCCTGACCTTCTATCTCCCTAGGGCACAGCGGACCGTTGTCTGCCGTCCCTGTCCTCCAATCACCCTAGGGCACAGCGGACCGTTGTCTGCCGTCCCTGTCCTCCCATCACCCTAGGGCACAGCGGACCGTTGTCTGCCGTCCCTGACCTTCCATTCCCCCAGGGCACAGCGGACCGTTGTCTGCCGTCCCTGTCCACCCATCTCCCTAGGGCACACCGGACCGTTGTCTGCCGTCCCTGTCCTCCCATTTCCCCAGGGCACAGCGGACCGTTGTCTGCCGTCCCTGACCTCCCATCTCCCTAGGGCACAGCGGACCGTTGTCTGCCGTCACTGTCCTCCCATTTCCCCAGGGCACAGCGGACCGTCGTCTGCCGTCCCTGACCTTCCATTCCCCCAGGGCACAGCGGACCGTTGTCTGCCGTCCCTATTCTCCCTTCTCCCCAGGGCACAGCGGACCGTTGTCTGCCATCCCTATTCTTCCTTCTCCCCAGGGCACAGCGGACCGTTGTCTGCCGTCCCTATCCTGTCTGTCCTTCCTTTTCCTACTTCACTGGAGCGGAACCGAGGCCGTAAGGCCGATACAAAATTACATCAAAGTGGTGTCATCAGAGAAGAGAGCGACCTTCACGCCGTCAGAAGCACCAGGAGGTGCTGTTCACGCCAGCTGAGGCACAACGAAGAAGGAAGAGGAACTTCGACTTGCCTCCGTTCCCCGCCCACATTACGACTGAGCAAAGTCATCCAGGAGCAACCCTGGGTATCAATCACCCACCTCTGAAGCTACTCAGGTTGTATGTGATAGATTGGCGCCCGCACTTAGGGCACGAGGCAACGAAGTAAGAATCATGAGTGAACAGGGAGAGTCTGATTCAGATGCTCAACAGCAGGTTGAGGACATAAACCCCGAGGTGATAGCCGACCCCAGAGTTTCCTGGATTTATAGATTGGGAAAGGATGAAGCTTTTAATCTTCTACAAGATTGGGGCATAGTGTCATCTGGAACACTTGCCGAGTTGAGAAGGTTGTTAGTAGAACAACATAAGAAGATGGCTGTACGTTATCCCAGCCCAAGACCCGGAATAATGAGCAGAAGCAGTGAGGAATCTGGACACTCAGCAACAGGTACTCATGCTAAAGTTGGAACCAACATTCACACAAACCCCCTCATGTACCCAGGGGCGGTATGTGACAAAGTAAGAAGCTGGAGACTGTCATTCGATGGCCAATCAGATGCTCCCAGCTTCTTAGAAAGGCTAGACGAGCTACAACAAGCTTATGGGCTCACTGGCAACCAACTACTAGTCGCGCTACCTGAGTTACTAGTTGGTAAAGCTACTCTATGGATGCGTAATCGTCGTGACCAGTGGAAATCATGGGACAGTGACAGATTTCAGATCACGATACTACCCACTTACCTATGAGGAGGACCTCGAGAATCTAATTCAGGCAAGGAAGCAAAGGGAAGGTGAATTGTTTGACGAATTTCTCGAAGATGTACTGACACTCATGAGGCGACGAGGAGGTTTTACAGACGAAAATAGATTACAGAGAGTGTATAAGAATCTCCTCCCACGGTACAAATTGTATATTTGGCAATTGGATGTTCATAGTATCGACGAGTTAGAAAAATTCGCGAAAGAGTATGAACAAATCAAAGCAGAGGAGAAACAGAATAGAAAGAACTTGAGAGTTCACATGATTGAGGACACGAAAAAGATTACAAGGCTCAAGGTTGAGACAGTTATAACCCCTCCTAGTAACAGACCATCTCTTAGTGAGTCTGAACCCATGTGTGGGCAATACAAGAGACTGGGGCACTGGAGATCAAACTGTCCCGAAATCCTGCCATGCAAAAGGTGCGGAAAGAGAGCACTGAAATGTGCCTGTGATGAGCAAAAGGAGAATGAGATTCCAAACAAGACAGCAGTGATGCGAACGGCACAAAGGATTCCTGAGATTGAAGAGTCATCAAGGGACAACAGACTATTTATCACCATGACAATCGGCGGTAAAAAGTGTCGGGCATTGCTAGATACTGGTGCTGAGTAACGAGGTCTATGAAGTCCTCTGGAAAATAGGGATGATACGGAAAGAACCATTTCATCACCACGCAATATTAGCTGATGGACGATCTACCCCATCAAATGGGAAGCTGACAACTAATGTAACTATAGGACAAATCACAGTTCACTAGTAGCGTCTATACTGGATGGACTTGGACAAGAGTTGCTATAGGCATGGAATTTATGCGTGAAAACAGGGTGAATATTCACACATTCACGAGAGAGGGG